>NC_057797.1:1774316-2033234 GCF_018294505.1 Triticum aestivum
AGGCTAAACTACTCAACATGTTCAATGCACTTGCAGAAGAGGTCCATGTTGAGCTCCTCAAAATGGGCGCGGGTGATGGACAGAAACCCCAGCACTCTCTAGGTTCTGGTGCACACATATCAATGAGTTGCATTCCGTGACAACACTTCTAAGTATTACATAAACGACTGTGGAAGCAATTGTACAGAATTAACTAAACGTTTGAAGGGTAAAGGTGTGGATCCTGATAATAATCGCTTTCTGATCCTGTAGGGTGAGGTTGAGCAAATCTCCATGATGAAACCAAAATCTCAAGGTCCACATGATGAGGATTTTCTAGAATATCTAGAAGACATCATTGGGAAGAACCAATATGTTTCTAGTTTTATTTTCTTTTGCAAGGTAAACATGCCACCTCGCAGAACGAGGCCACGGAGATGGCGCCTCTACTTAGGATCGCCTACAGGGAAACTGAGATTGTGATGAAGATGTGCCCATGCTGAGCGCTTGTGGCTTGGTTCCTGCTCTAGTTCGCTATGCGCATCGTCGGTTGCCGTGCTCATGCTCACCCAGCTAGTCACCAAACCCTTGGACCTTTGCCATCGCTAGACTCGTCGTCCTACATGCCAAATAGCCACCGATGGTCGCTCCTTTGTCCCATGTTGAGCGCTCGTCACGAATATTCAAAAAAAGTAAAACATTCATGGTTCCCAGGGAGGCATTCACAGAACCTTTTGACTTTGGTGTCAGCTGTGATTTGACACTTGGGTAAAGCAATCCAAGCCTTCCTTCCCCCGCCTCCACAATTGCGATCGAGCATCGGTGCACCATCACACAGAGAAGGCATATCATGACAAGATCCTTCGCCCTTCTTTACTTTCTTAGCTTGCTGGTTGTCTTCCAACTGTGGCGTGTGCTTCTTCTGCACCAAGCACTCGAACTCCTCCTTGCTAAGCCATTGCACCTGGGCAGAACCTGTCTCGGCCGTAGCCGGTCCAGAACCTGTCCACTGCAAATGCCACCCCGTGGACGGGGCAAGCTCGCGCTAGTGCGATCTTGATGTTGATGTGGATGCCGTCTTTCTGTCCTTCCACCGCTGATGCCATCTCGGCCTTCACTGTCTTAAGGTTGACCTCCCTGATTGTTGGAAATATGCCCTAGAGGAAATAATAAATTAGTTATTATTATTATATTTCATTGTTCATGATAATCGTTTATTATCCATGCTATAATTGTATTGATAGGAAACTCAGATACATGTGTGGATACATAGACAACACCATGTCCCTAGTAAGCCTCTAGTTGACTAGCTCGTTGATCAATAGATGGTTATGGTTTCCTGACCATGGACATTGGATGTAGTTGATAACGGGAGAACATCATTAGGAGAATGATGTAATGGACAAGACCCAATCCTAAGCCTAGCACAAAGATCGTGTAGTTCGTATGCTGAAGCTTTTCTAATGTCAAGTATCATTTCCTTAGACCATGAGATTGTGCAACTCCCGAATACCGTAGGAGTGCTTTGGGTGTGCCAAACGTCACAACGTAACTGGGTGGCTATAAAAGTACACTACAGGTATCTCCGAAAGTGTCTGTTGGGTTGGCACGAATCGAGACTGGGATTTGTCACTCCGTGTAAACGGAGAGGTATCTCTGGGCCCACTCGGTAGGACATCATCATAATGTGCACAATGTGACCAAGGAGTTGATCATGGGATGATGTGTTACGGAAAGAGTAAAGAGACTTGCCGGTAACGAGATTGAACAAGGTATCGGGATACCGATGATCGAATCTCGGGCAAGTACAATACCGCTGGACAAAGGGAATTAAATACGGGATTGATTGAATCCTCGACATCGTGGTTCATCCGATGAGATCATCGTGGAACATGTGGGAGCCAACATGGGTATCCATATCCCGCTGTTGGTTATTGGCCGGAGAGTTGTCTCGGTTGTCTGCATGGTTCCTGAACCCGTAGGGTCTACACACTTAAGGTTCGATGACGCTAGGGTTATTAGGAAGACTTGTATGTGATTACCGAGTGTTGTTCAGAGTCCCGGATGAGACCCCGGACGTCACGAGGAGTTCTGGAATGGTCCGAAGGTAAAGATTTATATATGGAAAGTTGTTGTTCGGGTTCCGGGAAAAGTTCAGTTTTTTCCGGTATTGTACAGGGAAGCTTCCGGAAGGTTCCGGAGGATTCTTGAGGGGTCCGGAGGTCCGGAAAATGTTCCACCACGTCCAATACAGCAGCATGGGCTGTAGGGGGGCGCCCTAACCTTAATGGGCCAAGGGCACCAGCCCCCCAAGGCCCATGCGCATGGGAGAGGGGAAACCCTAAGGGGGAGGGCCTCCACTTGACTTGGGAGGCACTCCTCCCTCCCTTGGCCGCCGCCCCCAACCCTAGATGGGATCTAGGGGGCCGGACCCCTCTCTCCCCACCTATAAATAGTGGAGGGGTGGGAGGGCGGCCACACCCTTGAACCTGGCGCAGCCCCTCCCCTCCAATACCTCTCCTCCTCCGCGTGAGCTTGGCGAAGCCCTGCCGGAGAACTGCCACTCCATCACCACCACGCTGTCGTGCTGCTTTTGGACTCTCTTCCTCAACCTCTCCCTCCTCCTTGCTGGATCAAGGCGTGGGAGACGTCCCCGTTCCGTATGTGTGTTGAATGCGGAGGTGCCGTCCGTTCGGCGCTAGGATCATCAGTGATATGGATCACGACGAGTACGACTCCATCAACCCCGTTCACTTGAACGCTTCCGCTTAGCGATCTACAAGGGTATGTAGATGCACTCCCCTTCCCCTCGTTGCTAGATTACTCCATAGATTGATCTTGGTGATGCATAGAAAATTTTAAATTTCTGCTACGATCCCCAACAGTGGCATCATGAGCTAGGTCTATGTGTAGTTTCTATGCACGAGTAGAACACAAGTTGTTGTGGGCGTCGATTTTGTCAATTTACTTGCCGTTACTAGTCTTATCTTGATTCGGCGGCATCGTGGGATGAAGCGTCCCGGACCGACCTTACACATACTCTTACGTGAGACTGGTTCCACCGACTGACATGCACTAGTTGCATAAGGTGGCTAGCGGGTATCTGTCTCTCCCACTTTAGTCGGATCGGATTCGATGAAAAGGGTCCTTATGAAGGGTAAATAGAAATTGGCATATCACTTTGTGGTTTTGGCATAGGTAAGAAACGTTCTTGCTAGAAACCTATAGCAGCCACGTAAAAACTTGCAACAACAATTAGAGGACGTCTAACTTGTTTTTGCAGCATATGCCTTGTGATGTGATATGGCCAAAAGGATGTGATGAATGATATATGTGATGTATGAGATTGATCATGTTCTTGTAATAGGAATCAAGACTTGCATGTCGATGAGTATGACAACTGGCAGGAGCCATAGGAGTTGTCTTAATTTATTTATGACCTGCGTGCCAACATAAACGTCATGTAATTACTTTAATTTATTGCTAAAGCATTAGCCATAGTAGTAGAAGTAATAGATGAGGAGACAACTTCAAGAAGACACAATGATGGAGATCATGATGATGGAGATCATGGTGTCATGCCGGTGACAACGATGATCATGGAGCCCCGAAGATGGAGATCAAAAGGAGCAAAATGATATTGGCCATATCATGTCACTATTTGATTGCATGTGATGTTTATCATGTTTTAAATCTTATTTGCTTAGAACGACGGTAGCTTAAATAAGATGATCCCTCACTAAAATTTCAAGAAAAGTGTTCCCCCTAACTGTGCACCATTGTGAAGGTTCGTTGTTTCGAAGCACCACGTGATGATCGGGTGTGATAGATTCTAACGTTCGAATACAATGGGTGTTGACGAGCCTAGCATGTACAGACATGGCCTCGGGACACATGCGAAACACTTAGGTTGACTTGACGAGCCTAGCATCTACAGACATGGCCTCGGAACACGGAAGACCGAAAGGTCGAACATGAGCCGTATAGAAGATACAATCAACATGAGATGTTCACCGTTGATGACTAGTCCGTCTCACGTGATGATCAGACACGGCCTAGTCGATTCGGATCATGTTTCACTTAGATGACTAGAGGGATGTCTATCTGAGTGGGAGTTCATTAAATAATTTGATTAGATGAACTCAATTATCATGAACATAGTTTAATTATCTTTGCAAATATGTTGTAGATGAATAGCTCACGTTGTAGCTCCCTGTTTCAATACGTTCCTAGAGAAAGATTAAGTTTAAAGATATTGTAAGCAATGATGCGGACTAGGTCCGTAGTCCGAGGAGTGTCCTCACTGCTACACAGAAGGCTTACGTCTTTGATGCACCGCTCGATGTGCAAACCCCTACAACGTCGTCTGTGGATGTTGTGAACACCTGACAGACACATCCTGATGACTACTTGATAGTTTAGTGCACCATACTTTACGGCTTAGAATCGGGATTCCAATGACGTTTCGAATGCATAGAACATATGAGATGTTCCAAGGGCTGAAATTGGGATTTCAGGCTCATGCCCGTGTTGAGAGGTGTGAGACCTCTGACAAGTTCTTTTGCCAACAAGATGGAGGAGAATAGCTCAGCTAGTGAGCATGTGCTCAGAATGTCTGGGTGCTACAATCACTTAAATCAAGTGGGAGTTAAACTTCCAGATAAGATAGTGATTGATAGAGTTCTCTAGCCACTATCACTAAGCTACTAGATCTTCGTGATGAACTATGACATGCAAGGGATGGAATTGATCCCGGAGCTGTTCGCGGTGCTTAAGACCGCAAAAGGTAGAAATCAAGAAGGAGCATCAAGTGTTGATGGTTTAACAAGACCACTGGTTTCAAGAAGGGCAAGGGCTAGCAGGGAAACTTCATGGATGGCAAACCAGTTGCCGCTCCAGTGAAGGAACCCAAGGTTGAACCCAAAACCGAGACTAAGTGCTTCTATTGTAAGGGGAACGGTCACTGGTAGCGGAATTACCCCAAATGCATGGTAGATAAGAAGGCTGGCAACTTCAACAAAGTATATACGTGTTATTAATGTGTACCTCACTAGTACTCCTGGTAGCACCTGGGTATTGCATACTGGTTGAGTTGCTATTATTGGTGACTTGAAGCAAAAGCTACGGACTAAACGGAGACTGGCTAAGGGCGAGGTGACGATGTGTGTTGGAAGTATTTCCAAAGTTGATGAGATCACCATCGCACGCTCCATCTGCCTTCGGGATTAGTATTGAACCTAGATAAATGTTATCAGGTGTCTACGTTGAGCATGAATATGATTAGATCATGTTCATTGCAATACGGTTATTCATTTAAATTAGAGAATAATGGTTATTCTGTTTACATGAATAATACCTTTCATGGTCATGCACCCTATGTGAATGGTTCATTGAATCTCGGTCATGGTAATACACATGTTCACGCCAAAAGATGTAGAGTTAATAATGATAGTACCACTTTCTTGTGGCACTATCGCTTAGGTCATATTGGCGTAAGATGCATGAAGAAACTCCATATCGATGGATGTTTGGAGTCACTTGATTTTGAATCGCTTGACACATGCGAGCCATGCCTCATGGGCAGGATGACTAAGACCCCGTTTTCAGGTACAATGAAACGGACAAGTGACTTGTTGGAAATCATACATGCTGATACGTGTGATCCAATGATAATTGAAGCATGCGGTGGATATCGCTATTTTCTCATCTTCACTGATGATTTGAGTAGATATAGGTATATTTACTTAATGAAGCACAAGTCTGAAACATTTGAAAAGTTCAAGCGATTTCAGAGTGAAGTTAAGAACCATCATAACAAGAAGATCAAATTCCTACAATCTGATCGATGAGAATTTCTGAGTTATGAGTTTGGCAATCACTTAAGACATTGTGGAATTGTTTCACATTTGAAGCCACCTGGAACACCACAGGGTAATGGTGTGTCCGGACGTCGTAATCGAACCTTATGAGATATGGTGCGATCTATGATGTCTCTTACCAATCTACTGTTTTCATTTTGAGGTTATGCGTTAGAGACAGCTGCATTCACTTTAGATAGGAAACCATCTATGTCCGTTGAGACGACGTCATATGAACATTGGTTTGGCAAGAAACCAAAGTTGTCATTTCTTAATGTTTGGGGATGCGATGCTTAGGGCTTCAGCCGGAGAAGCTCGAACACAAAGCGGACAAACACATCTTCATAGGATACCCAAGGGTGATAGTTGGGTATACCTTCTATCTCAGATCCGAGGGCAAATTGTTTGTCACTAAGAACGGGTCCTTTCTCGAGAAGGAGTTTCTCTCGAAAGAATTGATTGGGAGGAAGATAGAACTTGATGAGGTTGTCGAACCTTTGTTTCAACCAGAGAGTGATGCAACACAGAAAGATGTTTTCTGTGGCGCCTACGTCTGTTGAAGAGCAAGTTAATGATAGTGATCATGAAGCTTCCGATCAAGTTGCTATCAAACCTCATAGGTCGACAAGGATATGTACTACTCCTGAGTGGTACGGTAATCTTGTCTTAGATATCATGTTGTTAGACAACAATGAACCTACGAGCTATGGAGAAGTGATGGTGGGAACGTATTCCGACAAAGGTTAGAAGCCATGAAATCCGAGATAAGGATCCATGTATCAGAACAAAGTATGGACTTTGGTGGACTTGCCCGATGATCGGCAAGCCATTGAGATAAATGGATCTTTAAGAAGAAGACGGACGTGGGCGGTAATGTTACCGTCTATGAAGCTCGACTTGTGGGAAAGAGTCTTTTCACAAGTTCAAGGAGTTGACTACGATGAGAATTTCTCACCCGTAGCGATGCTTAAGTCCGTCGGAATCATGTTAGCATTAGCTGTATTTTTCGATTATGAAATCTTACAGATGGATGTCAAAACAAGTTTTCTTACTAGTTTTCGTAAGAAAGAGTTGAATGTGATCCCCGGACTCCGAGTTCTAGCACACGTTCAGCTCGATGACGATCCCCGGACTCCGATCCAGCAAAGTGTCGGGGAAGAGTTCCGTCAGCTCGACGGCGTGGTGACGATCTTGATGTATTATCGTGGCAGGGCTTCACCTAAGCACTGCTACAATATTATCGAGAACTATGGTGGAAGGGGGCACCGCACACGGCTAAGAATATGATCACGTGGATCAACTTGTGTGTCTAGGGGTGCCCCCTGCCCCCGTATATAAAGGATCAAGGGGGGGGGGGGGTGGCCGGCCAGGAGGAGGGCGCGCCAGGAGGAGTCCTACTCCCACCGGGAGTAGGATTCCCCCCTTTCCTAGTTGGAATAGGATTCGGGAGGGGGAAAGAGGAGAGAGAGAAGGAAGGGGGGGCGCCGCCCCCTCTCCTTGTCCTAATTGGACTAGGGGGGAGGGGCGCGCGGCCCAGCCCTGGACACCTCTCCTCTCTTCCACTAAAGCCCAGTAAGGCCCATATACCTCCCGGGGGGTTCCGGTAACCTCCCGATACTCCGGTAAAATCCTGATTTTACCCGGAACACTTCCGATATCCAAATATAGGCTTCCGATATATCAATCTTTATGTCCCGACCATTTCGAGACTCCTTCTCATGTCCGTGATCACATTCGGGACTCCGAACAAATTTCGGTACATTAAAATGCATAAACTCATAATATAACTGTCATCGAAACCTTAAGCGTGCGGACCCTACGGGTTCGAGAGTAATGTAGACATGACCGAGACACGTCTCCGGTCAATAACCAATAGCGGAACCTGGATGCTCATATTGGCTCCTACATATTCTGCGAAGATCTTTTATCGGTCAGACCGCATAACAACATACGTTGTTCCCTTTGTCATCGGTAGGTTACATGCCCGAGATTCGATCGTCGGTATCTCAATACCTAGTTCAATCTCGTTACCGGCAAGTCTCTTTACTCATTCCGTAATAAATCATCTCACAACTAACTCATTAGTTGCAATGCTTGCAAGGCTTATGTGATGTGCATTACCGAGAGGGCCTAGAGATACCTCTCCGACAATCGGAGTGACAAATCCTAATCTTGAAATACGCCAACCCAACATGTACCTTTGGAGACACCTGTAGAGCACCTTTATAATCACCCAGTTACATTGTGACGTTTGGTAGCACACAAAGTGTTCCTCCGGCAAACGGGAGTTGCATAATCTCATAGTCATAGGAACATGTATAAGTCATGAAGAAAGCAATAGCAACATACTAAACGATCGGGTGCTAAGCTAATGGAATGGGTCATGTCAATCAAATCATTCACCTAATGATGTGATCCCGTTAATCAAATAACAACTCTTTGTCCATGGTTAGGAAACATAACCATCTTTGATTAATGAGCTAGTCAAGTAGAGGCATACTAGTGACACTCTGTTTGTCTATGTATTCACACTTATTATGTTTCCAGTTAATACAATTCTAGCATGAATAATAAACATTTATCATGATATAAGGAAATAAATAATAACTTTATTATTGCCTCTAGGGAATATTTCCTTCAGTCTCCCACTTGCACTAGAGTCAATAATCTAGTTCTCATCACCATGTGATTCAACACTAAGAGTTCACATCACCATGTGATTAACACCCATAGTTCACATCGTCATGTGACCTATACCCAAAGGGTTTACTAGAGTCAATAATCTAGTTCACATCATTTATGTGATTAACACCCAAAGAGTACTAAGGTGTGATCATGTTTTGCTTGTGAGATAATTTTAGTCAACGGGTCTGTCACATACAGATCCGTAAGTATCTTGCGAATTCTATGTCTACAATGCTCTGCACGGAGCTACTCTAGCTAATTGCTCCCACTTTCAATATGTATCTAGATCGAGACCTAGAGTCATCCAGATCTGTGTCAAAACTTGCATCGACGTAACTTTTTACGACGAACCTTTTGTCACCTCCATAATCGAGAAATATTTCCTTATTCCACTAAGGATAATTTTGACCAATATCCAGTGATCTACTCTTATATCACTATTGTACTCCCTTGCTTAACACAGTGTAGGGTATACAATAGATCTGGTACACATCATGGCATACTTTATAGAACCTATGGCTGAGGCATAGGGAATGACTTTCATTCTCTTTCTATCTTCTGCCGTGGTCGGGCTTTGAGTCTTACTCAATTTCATACCTTGTAACACAGCCAAGAACTCTTTCTTTGACTGTTCCATTTTTGATACTTCAAAATATTGTCAAGGTATGTACTCATTGTAAAAACTTATCAAGCATCTTGATCTATCTCTATAGATTTTGATGCTTAATATGTAAGCAGCTTCACCGAGGTCTTTCTTTGAAAAACTTCTTTAAAAACACTCCTTTATGCTTTGCAGAATAATTCTACATTATTTCCGATCGACAATATGTCATTCACATATACTTATCAGAAATGCTGTAGTGATCCCACTCACTTTCTTGTAAATACAGGCTTCACCGCAAGTCTGTATAAAACTATATGCTTTGATCATACTATCAAAGCGTTTATTCCAACTCTAAGAGGCTTGCACTAGTCCATAAATGGATCGCTGGAGCTTGCACACCTTGTTAGCTCCTTTTGGATCGACAAAACCTTCCGGCTGCATCATATACAACTCTTCTTCCAGAAATCCATTCAAGAATGCAGTTTTGACATCCATTTGCTGGATTTCATAAAATGCGGCAATTGCTAACATGATTCGGACAGACTTAAGCATAGATACGAGTGAGAAACTCTCATCATAGTCAACACCTTGAACTTGTCGAAAACCTTTTTGTGACAATTTTAGCTTTGTAGATAGTAACACTATTATCAGCGTCCGTCTTCCTCTTGAAGATCCATTTAATCTCAATGGCTCACCGATCATTGGGCAAGTCAATCAAAGTCCATACTTTGTTCTCATACATGGATCTCATCTCAGATTTCATGGCCTCAAGCCATTTTGCGGAATCTAGGCTCATCATCGCTTCCTCATAGTTCGCAAGTTCGTCATGGTCTAGTAACATGACTTCCAGAACAGGATTACCGTACCACTTTGGTGTGGATCTCACTCTGGTTTACCTACGAGATTCGGTATTAACTTGATCTGAAGTTACATGATCATCATCATTAGTCTTCCTCACTAATTGGTGTAGTAGTCACAGGAACAGATTTCTTGTGATGAACTACTTTTCAATAAGGGAGAAGGTACAATTACCTTATCAAGTTCTACTTTCCTCCCACTCACTTCTTTCAAGAGAAACTCCGTCTCTAGAAAGGATCCATTCTTAGCAACGAATGCCTTGCCTTCGGATCTGTGATAGAAGTTGTACCCAACATTTTATTTTGGGTATCCTATGAAGACGCACTTCTCCGATTTGGGGTTGAGCTTATCAGGATGAAACTTTTCATATAAGCATCGCAACCCCAAACTTTAAGAAATGACAACTTTGGTTTCTTGCCAAACCACAGTTCATACGGTGTTGTCTCAACGGATTTAGATGGTGCCCTTTTTAACGTGAATGCAGCTGTCTCTAATGCATAACTCCAAAACGATAGTGGTAAATCGGTAAGAAACATCATAGATTGCACTATATCCAATAAAGTACGGTTATGATGTTCGGACACACCATTATGCTGTGGTGTTCCAGGTGGCATGAGTTTGTGAAACTACTCCACATTGTTTTAATTGAATATCAAACTTGTAACTCAAATATTCGTCTCTGCGATTAGATCGTAGAAACTTTATTTTCTTGTCACGATGATTTTCCACTTCACTCTGAAATTCTTTGAACTTTTCAAATGTTTCAGACTTATGTTTTATCAAGTAGATATACCCATATCTGCTCAAATCATCTGTGAAGGTCAGAAAATAATGATACCTGCCGCAAGCCTTAACACTCATTGGATCGCATACATCAGTATGTATTATTTCCAATAAGTCAGTTGCTCGCTCCATTGTTCCGGAGAATGGAGTCTTTAGTCATCTTGCCCATGAGGCATGGTTCACAAGCATCAAGTGATTCATAATCAAGTGATTCCAAAATCCCATCAGCATGGAGTTTCTTCATGCGCTTTACACCAATATGACCTAAACGGCAGTGCCACAAATAAGTTGCACTATCATTATTAACTTCGCATCTTTTGGTTTGTATATTATGAATATGTGTATCACTACGATCGAGATCCAATGAACTATTTTCATTGGGTGTGTAACCATATAAGGTTTTATTCATGTAAACAGAACAACAATTTATTCTCTTACTTAAATGAATAACCGTATTACAATAAACATGATCAAATCATATTCATGCTCAACGCAAACACCAAATAACACTTATTCAGGTTCAACGCTAATCCCGAAAGTATAGGGAGTGTGTGATGATGATCATATCAATCTTGGAACCACTTCCAACACACATCGTCACTTCACCCTTAACTAGTCTCTGTTTATTCCGCAACTCCTGTTTCGAGTTACTAATCTTAGCAACTGAACTAGTATCAAATACTAAGGGGTTCCTATAAACACTAGTAAAGTACACATCAATAACATGTATACCAAATATACTTATGTTCACTTTGCCATCCTTCTTATCTGCCAATCACTTTGGGTAGTTCCGCTTCCAGTGACCAGTCCCTTTGCAGTAGAAACACTTAGTCTCAGGCTTAGGACCAGACTTGGGCTTGTTCACTTGAGCAGCAACTTGCTTGCTGTTTTTCTTGAAGTTCCCCTTCTTCCCTCTGCCCTTTTCTTGAAACTAGTGGTCTTGTCTACCGTCAACACTTGATGTTTTTCTCGATTTCTACCTTCGTCAATTTCCGCATTACGAAGAGCTTGGGAATCGTTTCCGTTATCCCTTGCATATCATAGTTCATCACGAAGTTCTACTAACTTGGTGATGGTGACTAGAGAATTCTGTCAATCACTATCTTATCTGGAAGATTAACTCCCACTTGATTCAAGCGATTGTAGTACTCAGACAATCTGAGCACATGCTCACTAGTTGAGCGATTCTCCTCCATGTTTTAGCTATAGAACTTGTTGGAGACTTCATATCTCTCAACTCGGGTATAAGCTTGAAATATTAACTTCAACTCCTGCAACATCTCATATGCTCCATGACGTTCAAAACGTCTTTCAAGTCCCGATTCTAAGCCATTAAGCATGGTGCACTAAACTATCAAGTAGTCATCATATTGAGCTAGCCAAATGTTCATAACGTCTGCATCTGCTCCTGCAATAGGTCCGTCACCTAGCGGTGCATCAAGGACATAATTCTTCTGTGCAGCAATGAGAATAAACCTCAGATCACGGATCCAATCCGCATCATTGCTACTAACATCTTTCAACACAATTTTCTCTAGGAACATATCAAAATAAACACAGGGAAGCAACAACGCGAGCTATTGATCTACAACATAATTTGCAAAATACTACCAGGACTAAGTTCATGATAAATTTAAGTTCAATTAATCATATTACTTAAGAACTCCCACTTAGATAGACATCCCTCTAATCCTCTAAGTGATTACGTGATCCAAATCAACTAAACCATGTCCGATCATCACGTGAGATGGAGTAGTTTCATTGGTGAACATCGCTACGTTGATCATATCTGCTATATGATTCACGCTCGACCTTTCGGTCTCCGTGTTCCGAGGCCATATCTGTATATGCTTGGCTCGTCAAGTATAACCTGAGTATTCTGCGTGTGCAACTGTTTTGCACCCGTTGTATTTGAACGTAGAGCCTATCACACCCGATCATCACGTGGTGTCTCAGCACGAAGAACTTTCGCAATGGTGCATACTCAGGGAGAACACTTCTTGATAATTAGTGAGAGATCATCTTATAATGCTACCGTCAATCAAAGCAAGATAAGATGCATAAAAGATAAACATCACATGCAATCAATATAAGTGATATGATATGGCCACCATCATCTTGTGCTTGTGATCTCCATCTTCGAAGCACCGTCATGATCACCATCGTCACCGACGCGACACCTTGATCTCCATCGTAGCATCGTTGTCGTCTCACCAATCTTATGCTTCCACGACTATGGCTACCGCTTAGTGATAAAGTAAAGCATTACATCGCAATTGCATTGCATACAATAAAGCGACAACCATATGGCTCCTGCCAGTTGCCGATAACTCGGTTACAAAACATGATCATCTCATACAATAAAATTTAGCATCATGTCTTGACCATATCACATCACAACATGCCCTGCAAAAACAAGTTAGACGTCCTCTACTTTGTTGTTGCAAGTTTTACGTGGCTGCTACGGGCTTAAGCAAGAACCAATCTTACCTACGCATCAAAACCACAACGATAGTTTGTCAAGTTGGTGCTGTTTTAACCTTCGCAAGGACCGGGCGTAGCCACACTCGGTTCAACTAAAGTTGGAGAAACTGTCACCCGCTAGCCACCTTTGTGCAAAGCACGTCGGGAGAACCGGTCTCGCGTAAGCGTACGTGTAATGTCGGTCCGGGCCGCTTCGTCCAACAATAAGGCCGAACCAAAGTATGACAGGCTGGTAAGCAGTATGACTTATATCACCCACAATTCACTTGTGTTCTACTCGTGGATATAACATCAACACATAAAACCTAGGCTCGGATGCCACTGTTGGGGAACGTAGTAATTTAAAAAAAAATCCTACGCACACGCAAGATCATGGTGATGCATACCAACGAGAGGGGAGAGTGTGATCTACGTACCCTTGTAGACCGACAGTGGAAGCGTTAGCACAACGCGGTTGATGTAGTCGTACGTCTTCACGGCCCGACCGATCAAGCACTGAAACTATGGCACCTCCGAGTTCTAGCACACGTTCAGCTCGATGACGATCCCCGGACTCCGATCCAGCAAAGTGTCGGGGAAGAGTTCCGTCAGCACGACGGCGTGGTGACGATCTTGATGTATTACCGTCGCAGGGCTTCACCTAAGCACTGCTACAATATTATCGAGGACTATGGTGGAAGGGGGCACCACACACGGCTAAGAATATGATCACGTGGATCAACTTGTGTGTCTAGGGGTGCCCCCTGCCCCCGTATATAAAGGATCAAGGGGGGGGGGGTACGGCCGGCCAGGAGGAGGGCGCGCCAGGAGGAGTCCTACTCCCACCGGGACTAGGATTCCCCCCTTTCCTAGTTGCAATAGGATTCGGGAGGGGGAAAGAGGAGAGAGAGAAGGAAGGGGGGGCGCCGCCCCCCTCCTTGTCCTAATTGGACTAGGGGGGGGGGGTAGGGGCGCGCGCGGCCCAGCCCTGGCCACCTCTCCTCTCTTCCACTAAAGCCCACTAAGGCCCATATACCTCCCGGGGGGTTCCGGTAACCTCCCGGTACTCCGGTAAAATCCCGATTTTACCCGAAACACTTCCGATATCCAAATATAGGATTCCAATATATCAATCTTTATGTCTCGACCATTTCGATACTACTCGTCATGTCCGTGATCACATCCGGGACTCCGAACAAACTTCGGTACATCAAAATGCATAAACTCATAATATAACTGTCATCGAAACCTTAAGCGTGCGGACCCTACGGGTTCGAGAATAATGTAGACATGACCGAGACACGTCTCCGGTCAATAACCAATAGCGGAACCTAGATGCTCATATTCGCTCGTACATATTCTACAAAGATCTTTTATCGTTCAGACCGCATAACAACATACGCTGTTCCCTTTGTCATCGGTATGTTACTTGCCCAAGATTCGATCGTCGGTATCCAATACCTAGTTCAATCTCGTTAACGGCAAGTCTCTTTACTTGTTCCGTAATACACCATCTCACAACTAACATATTAGTTGCAGTGCTTGCAAGGCTTATGTGATGTGCATTACCGAGAGGGCCCAAAGATACCTCTCCGACAATCGGAGTGACAAATCCTAATCTCGAAATACGCCAACCCAACATGTACCTTTGGAGACACCTGTAGAGCACCTTTATAATCACCCAGTTACGTTGTGACGTTTGGTAGCACACAAAGTGTTCCTCCGGCAAATGGGAGTTGCATAATCTCATAGTCATAGGAACATGTATAAGTCATGAAGAAAGAAATAGCAACATACTAAACGATCGGGTGCTAAGCTAATGGAATGGGTCATGTCAATCAGATCATTCACCTAATGATGTGATCCCGTTAATCAAATAACAACTCTTTGTCCATGGTTAGGAAACATAACCATCTTTGATTAACGAGCTAGTCAAGTAGAGGCATACTAGTGACACTCTGTTTGTCTATGTATTCACACATGTATTATGTTTCCGGTTAATACAATTCTAGCATGAATAATAAACATTTATCATGATATAAGGAAATAAATAATAACTTTATTATTGCCTCTAGGGCATAGTTCCTTCAGTATCAGGCATCCCCAAGCTTAATTCCTGCTCGTCCTCGAGTAGGTAAATGATAAAAAGAGAATTTTTGATGCGGAGTGCTACTTGGCATAATGTCAATGCAAATCTTCTTAATTGTGATATGAATATTCAGATTCAAAAGATTCAAGAAAAAAGTTTATATTGACATAAAAATAATAATACTTCAAGCATACTTATAAAGCAATTATGTCTTCTCAAAATAACATGGCCAAAGAAAGTTATCCCTACAAAATGATATAGTCTGGCTATGCTCTATCTTCACCACACAAAGTATTTAAATCATGCACAACCCCGATAACAAGCCAAGCAATTGTTTCATACTCTAACTTTTTCAAAACTTTTTCAATCTTCACGCAATACATGAGCATGAGCCATGGATATAGCACTATAGGTGGAATAGAATGGTGGTTGTGGAGAAGACAAAAAGGAGGGGAAGATAGTCTCACATCAACTAGGCGTATGAACGGGCTATGGAGATGCCCATCAATAGATATCAATGTGAGTGAGTAGGGATTGCCATGCAACGGATGCACTAGAGATATAAATGTATGAAAGCTCAACAAAAGAAACTAGTGGGTGTGCATCCAACTTGCTTGCTCATGAAGACCTAGGGCAATTTGAGGAAGCCCATCATTGGAATATACAAGCCAAGTTCTATAATGTAAAATTCGAACTAGTATATGAAAGTGATAACATGAGAGACTCTCTACTATGAAGATCGTGGTTCTACTTTGAAGCACAAGTGTGGTAAAAGGATAGTAGCATTGCCCCTTTTTATTTATTTTCTCTTTTTTTGGGGCCTTCTTTTTCTTTGGCCTTTCTCTTTTTTTGGGACAATGCTCTATGAAATGATGATCATCACACTTTTATTTATTTACAACTCAATGATTACAACTTGATTCTAAAAGAAAGTATGACTCTATATGGATGCCTCCGGCGGTGTACCGGGATATGCAATGAATCAAGAGTGACAAGTGTCACTAGTAGAAAACGGGCCTATTTTCAGCAGCCCAAAGGGCGGGAAGCGGCGGCCTTTGGTCCCGGTTGGTGGCACCAACCGGGACTAAAGGGGGGCATTGGTCCCGGTTTGTGCCATGAACCGGGACCAATGCCCCCTTTAGTCCCGGTTGGTGCCACCAACCGGGACCAAAGGCCTTGTGCTACCCCACGCCCAAATGTTTAGTCCCACCTCGCAAGTTGAGAGGGAGCCGCACCTGTTTATAAGGTGCGGTGCGCCTTCCCTCTCGAGCTCCTCTTTAAAGCAGGCTTTCGGGCCTAACCGTGCAATGTGTGCCTGTGGGCCTACTGGGCCTCCCGCGGGCCTGAATCCTGGCCCATGGTAGGGTTTCTAGTCGTATTCACGCCGTGGGTGCCCAGTAGGTGGCACTTTTTTTTTGTTTCTACTCACAACAAAATACTTATTGTTGCTATATTTAATTTTTTTCCAGTTTTTTTGTTTTGTTTTCTGCATTATTTATTTTCTTTTGTTTTTTGCTTTATTTTTTAATTATTTTTGCTTTTAGTTTTAGAAAAATTATAAACTTTCTGTTAGTGCCATTAGTTTTCAAATTTGAAAACACATTTTTTGTTTCTTTTGTTTTCTTTGTTGCTTTATTTATTTTATTTTGTTTCTACTTACAACAAAATACTTATTGTTGCTATTTTTATTTTTTTTCTAGTTTATTTATTTTGTTTTGTTTTTTGCTTTATTTTTTAATTCTTTTTGCTTTTAGGTCAGCAAAATTATAAACTTTCTGTTAGTGCCATTAGTTTTAGAAAAATTATAAACTTTCTGTTAGTGCCATTAGTTTTAGAAAAAATATAAACTTTCTGTTAGTGCCATTAGTTTTCAAATTTGAATAGTTAAAATTTGAACATAGATGCACCTATAGAGAAAATTCGACCTAAATTCATAGTATTCAAATGAACTCTAAAAAAGTTGGCATAGCATACTCGTCTGTTACAAATTTGGCATGGTACCATCATAATAGTTGCGGGAGAAAGTCTTCACTTTTTCTTCGCTTGTGTCATTTGCTTATTGCGCGGTAACCATGGATAATCTTCATCGTTTATCAGGATGCTTGGGTCAGCCTTGACATTGAAGGGAGGAATTTCATGAAACCTTTCATAATCTTCAGACATGTTTGTCTTGCCCTCCACTCCCAGAATGTCCCTTTTTCCTGAAAGAACTATGTGGCACTTTGGCTCATCGTATGATGTATTCGCTTCCTTATCTTTTCTTTTTCTCGGTCTAGTAGACATGTCCTTCACATAGATAACCTGTGCCACATCATTGCCTAGGACGAATGGTTCGTCAGTGTACCCAAGATTTTTCAGATCCACTGTTGTCATTCCGTACTGTGGGTCTACCTGTACCCCGCCGCCTAACAGATTGACCCATTTGCACTTAAACAAAGGGACCTTAAAATCAAGTTCCCATATGTCCACTATGTAACCATAATATGTATCCTTTCCGCTCTCGGTTGCTGCATCAAAGCGGACACCGCTGTTTTGGTTGGTGCTCTTTTGATCTTGGGCGATCGTGTAAAATGTATTCCCATTTATCTCGTATCCTTTGTAAGTCAATACAGTCAAAGATGGTCCCCTGGACAACAAGTACAACTCATCACAAACAGTGTTGTCACCTCTGAGACGTGCTTCCAACCAACTGCTGAAAGTCCTAATGTGTTCACATGTAATCCAGTCGTCGCACTGCTCCGGGTGTTTGGAGCGCAGACTGTTCTTGTGTTCATCGACATACGGGGTCACCAAGGTAGAGTTCTGTAGAACTGTGTAGTGTGCTTGAGACCAAGAATATCCGTCCCTGCATATTATTGAGTCTGCTCCTAGCGTGCCTTTTCCAGTCAGTCTCCCCTCATACCGTGATTTAGGGAGACCTATCTTCTTAAGGCCAGGAATGAAGTCAACACAAAACCCGATGACATCCTCTGTTTGATGGCCCATGGAGATGCTTCCTTCTGGCCTAGCGCGGTTACGGACATATTTCTTTAGGACTCCCATGAACCTCTCAAAGGGGAACATATTGTGTAGAAATACGGGCCCCAGAATGACAATCTCGTCGACTAGATGAACTAGGACATGTGTCATGATATTGAAGAAGGATGGTGGGAACACCAGCTCAAAACTGACAAGACATTGTGCCACATCACTCCTTAGCCTTGGTACGACTTCTGGATCGATCACCTTCTGCGAGATTGCATTGAGGAATGCACATAGCTTCACAATGGCTAATCGGACGTTTTCCGGTAGAAGCCCCCTCAATGCAACCGGAAGCAGTTGTGTCATAATCACGTGGCGGTCATCAGACTTTAGGTTCTGGAAATTTTTCTCTGGCATATTTATTATTCCCTTTATATTCGACGAGAAGCCAGTCGGGACCTTCATACTGAGCAGTCATTCAAAGAAGATTTCTTTCTCTTCTTTCGTAAGAGCGTAGCTGGCAGGACCTTCATACTGCTTCGGAGGCATGCCGTCTTTTTCGTGCAAACGTTGCAGGTCCTCCCGTGCCTCAGGTGTATCTTTTGTCTTTCCATACACGCCCAAGAAGCCTAGCAGGTTCACGCAAAGGTTCTTCGTCACGTGCATCACGTCAATTGAAGAGCGGACCTCTAGGTCTTTCCAGTAGGGTAGGTCCCAAAATATAGATTTATTCTTCCACATGGGTGCGTGCCCTCAGCGTCATTCGGAACAGCTAGTGCGCCAGGACCCTTTCCAAAGATTATGTGTAAATCATTGACCATAGCAAGTACGTGATCACCGGTACGCATGGCGGGCTTCTTCCGGTGATCTGCCTCGCCTTTGAAATGCTTGCCTTTCTTTCGACATTGATGGTTGGTCGGAAGAAATCGACGATGGCCCAAGTACACATTATTCCTGCATTTGTCCAGGTATATACTTTCAGTGTCATCTAAATAGTGTGTGCATGCGTGGTATCCTTCGTTTGTCTATCCTGAAAGGTTACTGAGAGCGGGCCAATCATTGATGGTCACGAACAGCAACGCCTTTAGGTTAAATTCCTCTTGTCTGTGCTCATCCCACGTACGTACACCATTTCCATTCCACAGCTGTAAAAGTTCTTCAACTAATGGCCTTAGGTACACATCAATGGCGTTGCCGGGTTGCTTAGGGCCTTGGATGAGAACTGGCATCATAATGAACTTCCGCTTCATGCACATCCAAGGAGGAAGGTTATACATACATAGAGTCACATGCCAGGTGCTATGATTGCTACTCTGCTCCCCAAAAGGATTAATGCCATCCGCGCTTAAAGCAAACCATATGTTCCTTGGGTCCTTTGCAAACTCATCCCAGTACTTTCTCACGATTTTTCTCCACTGCGACCCGTCAGCGGGTGCTCTCAACTTCCCGTCTTTCTTACGGTCCTCACTGTGCCATCGCATCGACTTGGCATGCTTTCCGTTTCTGAACAGACGTTTCAACCGTGGTATTATAGGAGCATACCACATCACCTTCGCAGGAACCCTCTTCCTGTGGGGCTCGCCATGAACACCAGGGTCATCTCGTCTGATCTTATACCGCAATGCACCGCATACCAGGCATGCGGTCAGATCCTTGTATGCACCGCGGTATAGGATGCAGTCATTAGGGCATGCATGTATCTTCTCCACCTCAAATCCTAGAGGGCATACGACCTTCTTTGTTGCGTATGTACTATCGGGCAATTCATTATCCTTTGGAAGCTTCTTCTTCAATATTTTCAGTAGCTTCTCAAATTCTTTGTCAGGCACAGCATTCTCTGCCTTCCACTGCAGCAATTCCAGTACGGTACCGAGCTTTGTGTTGCCATCTTCGCAATTGGGGTACAACCCTTTTTTGTGATCCTCTAACATGCGATCGAACTTCAGCTTCTCCTTTTGACTTTCGCATTGCGTCCTTGCATCGACAATGATCCGGCGGAGATCATCATCATCGGGCACATCGTCTGGTTCCTCTTGATCTTCAGCAGCTTCACCCGTTGCAGCATCATTGGGCACATCGTCTGGTTCCTCTTGATCTTCACCAGCTCCCCCCGTTGTAGCATCACGGTATTCAGGGGGCACATAGTTGTCATCGTACTCTTCTTCTTCGTTGTCTTCCATCATAACCCCTATTTCTCCGTGCCTCATCCAAACATTATAGTGTGGCATGAAACCCTTGTAAAGCAGGTGGGTGTGAAGGATTTTCCACTTAGAGTAAGACACCGTATTCCCACATTTAGTGCATGGACAATACATAAAACCATTCTACTTGTTTGCCTCAGCCGCATCGAGAAACTCGTGCACGCCCTTAATGTACTCGGAGGTGTGTCTGTCACTGTACATCCATTGTCGGTTCATCTGCGTGCATTATATATAATTAAGTGTCCAAATTAATAGAAGTTCATCACCACATTAAAACCAAAGTACATACATAGTTCTCATCTAACAACATATAGCTCTCCAGAGCATCTAATTAATTAAACCATACATTGAAACTATGTAAAACATTTAAATGCGAAAACAAAGGCGATCATAATCGCAACCAAGGTAACAATTGATCCAACGGCATAATGATACCAAGCCTCGGTATGAATGGCATATTTTCTAATCTTTCTAATCTTCAAGCGCATTGCATCCATCTTGATCTTGTGATCATTGACGACATCCGCAACAAGCAACTCCAATATCATCTTCTCCTCCTCAATTTTTTTTATTTTTTCCGTCAAGAAATTGTTTTCTTCTTCAACTAAATTTAACCTCTCGACAATAGGGTCAGTTGGAATTTCCGATTCACATACATCCTACATAAATAAAATCTATGTCACGTTGGTCCGCATAATTTTCATAAACAATAAATGAACCAATAGTTATAAAGATAATATATATACCACATCCGAATCATAGACAGGACGAGGGCCGACGGGGGCGGATACCAAAACCATCGCACTATATAAGATGCAATAATAAAAGTAAGAAAATGATACAAGTATCTATCTAAACATACAAGTAAGAATATTTTTCCTTTCAGAAATAAGATAAGAACAAGATGCTCACCACGGTGGTGTCAGTGATGAGATCGGCACGGGTGATCAACGGCGGTGAAGACGGGGGTGGGGCGTGACGGACCGCTAAATCTAGACAAATCTCGAGGAAAATGGAGCTTTGAGGTCGAGCTTCGAGAGGAGAAAGCTTAACTAGTGTGGCTCGGGCATTTCATCGAACACCTCATGTGCATAGGAGGTGAGCTAGAGCACCACACAAACCCCTCCCCTCGCCGGCCAGAGAAAAACAGAGCATTGGAGTGCTCTGCAAGCGGGCGAGGGTATATATAGGCACCTCATTGGTCCCGGTTCGTGGCATGAACCGGGACTAAAGGGCAGCCTTTGGTCCCGGTTCAGGCCACCAACCGGGACCAATGGTGGTGGGCCAGGAGCCAGGCCCATTGGTCCCGGTTCGTCCCACCAACCGGGACCAAAAGGTCCAGACGAACCGGGACCAATGGCCCACGTGGCCCGGTCGGCCCCCTGGGCTCACGAACTGGGTCCAATGCCCCCATTGGTCCCGGTTCTGGACTGAACCGGGACTAATGGGCTGACCCGGCCTGGACCATTGCCCCCTTTTCTACTAGTGTATGAAAAAATTATGAATGGTGGCTTTGCCACAAATACTATGTCAACTACATGATCATGCTAAGCAATATGACAATGATGAATGTGTCATGATGAACTAGATGGTGGAAAGTTGCATGGCAATATATCTCGGAATGGCTATGGAAATGCCATAATAGGTAGGTATGGTGGCTGTTTTGAGGAAGGTATATGGTAGGTGTATGATACCGGCGAAAGGTGCGCTAGCTGTATTAGAGAGGCTAGCAAAGGTGGAAGGGTGAGAGTGCGTATGATCCATGGACTCAACATTAGTCATAAAGAACTCATATACTTATTGCAAAAATCTAGAAGTTATCAAAGCAAAGTATTACGCACATGCTCCTAGGGGGATAGATTGGTAGGAAAAGACCATCGCTCGTCCCCGACCGCCACTCATAAGGAAGACAATCAATAAATAAATCATGCTCCGGCTTCATCACATAACTGTTCACCATACGTGCATGCTACGGGAATCACAAACTTTAACACAAGTATTCTTTAAATTCACAACTACTCAACTAGCATGACTTTAATATTATCACCTTCATATCTTAAAACAATTATCATGTTTCAATCTTTTCTAAGTATTCAACACACTCAAAAGAAAGTTTCACAAATCTTGAATACCAAGCATATTATTATTAAGAAAATTACCATGCTATTAAGAGACTCTCAAAATAATTTAAGTGAAGCATGAGAGATCAATAGTTTCTTTAAAACAAATCCACCACCGTGCTCTAAAAGATCTAAGTGAAGCACATAGAGCAAAATCATAATGCTCAAAAGATATAAGTGAAGCACATAGAGCAAAATTACTTAGCTCAAAAGATATAAGTGAAGCACATAGAGCAAAACTACATAGCTCAAAAGATATAAGTGAAGCACATAGAGCAAAACTACTTAGCTCAAAAGATATAAGTGAAGCACATAGAGTATTCTATCAAATTTTAATTCATGTATGGCTCTCTCAAAAGGTGTGTACAGCAAGGATGATTGTGTCATACTAAGACACAAAGACACAAATAATACAAGATGCTCCAAGCAAAACACATATCATGTTGGTGAATAAAAATATAGCTCCAAGTAAATTACCGATGGAAGTGGACGAAAGAGGGGATGCCTTCCGGGGCATCCCCAAGCTTTGACTTTCTGGTGTCCTTGGATTATCTTGGGGGTTCCATGGGCATCCCCAAGCTTAGGCTCTTGCCACTCTTTGTTCCATAATCCATCAAAAGAATTCACCCAAAACTTGAAAACTTCACACCACAAAACTCAAAATAGAAAACTCGTGAGCTCCGTTAGCGAAGGAAAACAAAAGACCACTTCAAGGTACTGTAATGAACTCATTATTTATTTATATTGGTGTTAAACCTACTGTATTCCAACTTCTCTATGGATTATAAACTATTTTACTGACCATAGATTCATCAAAATAAGCAAACAACACACGAAAAACAGAATCTGTCAAAAAACAGAACAGTCTGTAGTAATCTGTAGCTAGCGCAAGATCTGGAACCCCAACAATTCTAAAATAAATTTCTGGAAGTGAGGAATTTATCTATTAATCATCTTCAAAAAGCATTAACTAAATAGCACTCTTCAAATAAAAATGACAGAAGTTCTCGTGAGCGCTAAAGTTTCTGTTTTTTACAGCAAGTTCAACAAGACTTTCCACAAGTCTTCCCAACGGTTCTACTTGGCACAAACACTAATTAAACACAAAAAACACAACAAAAACATAGGCTAAATAATTTATTTATTACTAATCAGGAGCTAAAAGCAAGGAATAAAAATAAAATTGGGTTGCCTCCCAACAAGCGCTATCATTTAACGCCCCTAGCTAGGCATAAAAGCGAGGATAGATCTAGGTATTGCCATCTTTGGTAGGCAATCCATAAGTGGCTCTCATGATAGTTTCATATGGCAATTTTATTTTCTTTCTTGGAAAGTGTTTCATGCCCTTTTTTAATGGAAATTGAAATCTAATATTCCATTCCTTCATATCAATAATCACACCAACCGTTCTAAGGAAAGGTCTACCAAGAATAATAGGGCAAGAAGGATTGCAATCTATATCAAGAACAATGAAATCTACGGGCACATAATTCCTATTTGCAACAATAAGAACATCATTAATCCTTCCCATAGGTTTCATAATAGTAGAATCTGCAAGATGCAAGTTTAGAGAGCAATCATCAAAATTATGGAAATCTAGCAAATCACATAAAGTCTTGGGAATAGTAGAGACACTAGCACCCAAATCACAAAAAGCATAAAACTCATGATCTTTAATTTTAATTTTAATAGTTGGTTCCCACTCATCATAGAGTTTTCTAGGGATAGAAACTTTCAACTCAAGTTTTTATTCATAAGATTGCATCAAGGCATCAACAATATGCTTGGTAAAGGCTTAATTTTGACTATAAGCATGTGGAGAATTTAGCACGGATTGCAACAAGGAAATACAATCAATTAAAGAGAAACTTTCATAATTAAATTCCTTGAAATCCAATATAGTGGGTTTAGAAACATCTAGATTTTTATTTCTTTCAATCCCACTTTCATCAATTTCATCATTAAGATCTAAATACTCCGAATTTTTAGAACGCCTTCTAGGTAAAGGAAGATCATATTCAGTTTCATCAAGATTTATATTGCAAAATAAAGATTTAATAGGAGACACATCAATAACTTTTAGATCTTCATCTTGATTTTCATAGGTATTGGAAGGACATGCTTTAATAAAGGCATCTTTGGAAGCACGCATCCTAGCGGTTCTTTCCTTGCACTCATCAATGGAAATTCTCATGGCTTTGAGAGACTCATTGATATCATGCTTAGGAGGAATAGATCTAATCTTTAAAGAATCAATCTCAAGAGAAATTCTATCAACGTTTCTAGCCAAATCATCAACTTTAAGCAATTTCTCTTCAAGCAAAGCATTAAAATTCTTTTGTGAATTCATAAACTCTTTAACACTATTCTCAAATTCAGAGGGCATATTATTATAATTTCCATAAGAGTTGTTGTAGGAATTCCCATAATTATTAGAAGGATTACTAGGATATTGGCTAGGATTAAAATTCCCTCTATAAGCGTTGTTACCAAAATTATTCCTACCAACAAAATTCACATCCATAGATTGATTGTTATTCTCAATCAAAGTAGACAAAGGAATATCATTAAGATCAGAAGGAACACTCTTAGTAGCAAATAATTTCATAAGTTCATCCATCTTTCCACTCAAAACATTGATTTCTTCTATCGCATGCACTTTTTTATTAGAAGATCTTTCAGTATGCCATTGAGAATAATTAACCATAATATTATCTAGGAGTTTAGTAGCATCTCCTAAAGATATTTCCATAAAAGTGCCTCCCGCGACCGAATCTAAAAGATTTCTAGAAGCAAAATTCAACCCGGCATAAAAATTTTGTATAATCATCCACAAATTCAAACCATGAGTAGGGCAATTACGTATCATTAATTTCATTATCTCCCAAGCTTGTGCAACATGTTCGTGATCAAGTTGCTTAAAGTTCATAATATCGTTTCTAAGAGAGATGATCTTAGCGGGAGGGAAATACTTAGAGATAAAAGCATCTTTGCACTTGTTCCAAGAATCAATACTATTCTTAGACAAAGATGAAAACCAAGACTTAGCACGATCTCTAAGCGAAAAAGGAAATAGCTTCAATTTTACGACATCTTTTTTCTTTTGCATATCACATAAATCAACGAAGCTATTCAGATGAGTAGCGACATCTTTGCTAGGAAGGCCGGCGAATTGATCTTTCATAACAAGATTCAACAAAGCAACATTGATTTGACAAGATTCAGTATTAGCAAGAGGAGCAATCAGAGTGATAATGAAATCATTATTATTGGTATTGGTGAAGTCACACAATTTGGTATTATCCATCGCGACAAACAAGCAAACTAGCACACAAGCAAACAAGAGCAAACGTGCAAAAGAGGCAAATAGAGAGGGAGGATAGAGAGAGAGAGGGCAAATAAAACGGCAAGGGTGAAGTGGGGGAGAGGAAAACTAGAGGAAAATGGCAAATAATGTAATGCAAGAGATAGGGATTGTGATGGGTACTTGGTATGTTGACTTTTTGTGTAGACTCCCCGGCAACAGCGCCAGAAATCCTTCTTGCTACGTCTTGAGCTTGCATTGGTTTTCCCCGAAGAAGAAGGGATGATGCAGCAGAGTAGCGTAAGTATTTCCCTCAACTTTTGAGAACGAAGGTATCAATCCAGTAGGAGCCCATGCTCAAGTCCCTCGTACCTGCACAAAACGATAGCTACTTGCAACCAACGCGATTAGGGGTTGTCAATCCCTTCACGGTCACTTACGAGAGTGAGATCTGATAGATATAATATTTTTGGTATTTTTGGTATAAAGATGCAAAGTAAAAAGTAAAAGCAAAGTAAAAAAGCAAAGCAAGATTAAAGTGATGGAGATTGATATGATGAGAATAGACCTGGGGGCCATAGGTTTCACTAGTGGCTTCTCTCAAGAGCATAAGTATTCTATGGTGGGTGAGCAAATTACTGTTGAGCAATTTACAGAATTGAACATAGTTATGAGAATATCTAGGCATGATCATGTATATAGGCATCACGTCTGTGACAAGTAGACCGAAACGATTCTGCATCTACTACTATTGCTCCACTCATCGACCGCTATCCTGCATGCATCTAGAGTATTAAGTTAAAAACAAAGTAATGCCTTAAGCAAGATGACATGATGTAGAGAGATAAATTCATGCAATATGAAATAAACCCCATCTTGTTATCCTCGATGGCAATGATGCAATACGTGCCTTGCTGCCCCTTCTTTCACTGGGAAAGGACACCGCAAGATCGAACCCAAAGCTAAGCACTTCTACCATGGCAAGAACTACCAATCTAGTTGGCCAAACCAAACGGATAATTCGAAGACACTTGCAAAGATAACCAGTCATACATAAAAGAATTCAGAGAAGATTCAAATATTATTCATAGATAGACTTGATCATAAACCCACAATTCATCGGTCTCAACAAACACACCGCAAAAAGAAGATTACATCGAATAGATCTCCACAAGAGAGGGGGAGAACTTTGTATTGAGATCCAAAAAGGGAGAAGAAGCCATCTAGCTACTAACTATGGACCCGAAGGTATGAGGTAAACTACTCACACTTCATCGGAGAGGCTATGATGATGTAGAAGCCCTCCGTGATGACGGCCCTCTTCCGGCAGAGCTCTGGAACAGGCCCTAAGATGGGATCTCCTGGATACAGAAAGTTGCGGCGGTGGAATTAGGTTTTTGGCTCCTGTTCTGATCGTTTGGGGGTATGTAGGTATATATAGGAGGAAGGAGTATGTCGGTGGAGCACCGAGGGGCCCACGAGGCAGGGGGCGCGCCCTAGGGGGCGCCCCCCACCCTCGTGACATCCTCTTTGACTCCTTGGAGTAGGGTCCAAGACTCCTGGATTACGTTCGGTGAGAAAATCACATTCCCGAAGGTTTTATTCCGTTTGGACTCCGTTTGATATTCTGTTTCTCCGAAACACTGAAATAGGTAAAAAATAGCAATTCTGGGATGGGCCTCCGGTTAGTAGGTTAGTCCCAAAAATAATATAAAAGTGGAAAATAAAGCCCAATATAGTCCAAAACAGTAGATAATATAGCATGGAGCAATCAAAAATTATAGATACGTTGGAGGCGTATCAACCCTAATGTCACCTAGATACTCCAATGTCACTTCAAGTATCCGTGGGTATGATTATACGATATGCATCACACAATCTCAGATTCATCTATTCAACCAACACATAGAACCTCAAAGAGTGCCCCAAAGTTTCTACTGGAGAATCACGACGAAAACATGTGCCAACCCCTATGCATAGGTTCATGGGCGGAACCCGCAAGTTGATCACCAAAACATACATCAAGTGAATCACGTGATATCCCATTGTCACCACAGATACGCACGGCAAGACATACATCAAGTGTTCTCAAATCATTAAAGACTCAATCCGATAAGATAACTTCAAATGGGAAACTCAATCCATTACAAGAGAGTAGAGGGGGAGAAAACATCATAAGATCCAACTATAATAGAAAAGCTCGCGATACATCAAGATCGTACCACCTTAAGAACACGAGAGAGAGAGATCAAACACATAGCTACTGGTACATACCCTCAGCCCCGAGGGAGAACTACTCCCTCCTCGTCATGGAGAGCACCGGGATGATGAAGATGGCCACTAGAGAGGGATTGCCCCATTTGGCAGGGTGCCGGAACAGGTCTAGATTGGCTTTCGGTGGATACGGAGCCTTCTAGCAGCGGAACTCCCAATCTATTGTGCTCTGGGTCGTTTTAGGGTATATGGAGATATATAGGAGGAAGAAGTACGTCAGGGGCCACAAGGGGCCCACGAGGGTGGAGGGCGCACCCAGGGGGGTGGGCACGCCCCCTGCCTCGTGGCTTCCTCGTTAATCCCCTGACGTACACTCCAAGTCTTCTGGGCTTCTTCTGATCCAAAAATAAGTTCCGTGAAGTTTCAGGTCAATTGGACTCCGTTTGATTTTCCTTTTCTGTGATATTCTAAAACAGGAAAAAAACAGAAACTGGCACTGGGCTCTAGGTTAATAGGTTAGCCCCAAAAATCATATAAAATAGCATATAAATGCATATAAAACACCAAGGTTGATAATATAATAGCATGGAACAATCAAAAATTATAGATACGTTGGAGACTTATCAGCATCCCCAAGCTTAATTCCTGCTCGTCCTCGAGTAGGTAAATGATAAAAACAGAATTTTTGATGTGGAATTCTACCTAACATATTTATCCATGTAATTCTCTTTATTGTGACAAGAATATTTAGATCCATAAGATTCAAGACAAAAGTTTAATATTGACATAAAAATAATAGTACTTCAAGTATACTAACAAAGCAATTATGTCTTCTCAAAATAACATGGCCAAAGAAAGCTATCCCTACAAAATCATATAGTCTGGCTATGCTCCATCTTCACCACACAAAGAATTTAAATCATGCAGAACCCTGATGACAAGCCAAGCAATTGTTTCATACTTTTGATGTTCTCAAACCTTTTCAATCTTCACGCAATACATGAGCGTGAGCCATGGATATAGCACTATAGGTGGAATAGAATGGTGGTTGTGGAGAAGACAAAATGGAGAAGATAGTCTCACATCAACTAGGCGTATCAACGGGCTATGGAGATGCCCATCAATAGATATCAATGTGAGTGAGTAGGGATTGCCATGCAACGGATGCACTAGAGCTATAAGTGTATGAAAGCTCAACAAAAGAAACTAAGTGGGTGTGCATCCAACTTGCTTGCTCATGAAGACCTAGGGCATTTTGAGGAAGCCCATCGTTGGAATATACAAGCCAAGTTTTATAATGAAAGATTCCCACTAGTATATGAAAGTGACAACATAAGAGACTATCTATCATGAAGATCATGGTGCTACTTTGAAGCACAAGTGTGGTAACAAGATAGTAGCATTGCCCCTTCTCTCTTTTTCTCTCATTTTTTTATTATTTTTTTATTTTTTTATTTGGGCCTTCTCTTTTTTATGGCCTTTTTTTTATTTGGTCTTCTTTGGCCTCTTTTTTTCGTCCGGAGTCTCATCCCGACTTGTGGGGGAATCATAGTCTCCATCATCCTTTCCTCACTGGGACAATGCTCTAATAATGATAATCATCACACTTTTATTTACTTACAACTCAAGAATTACAACTCGATACTTAGAACAAGATATGACTATATGAATGCCTCCGGCGGTGTACCGGAATGTGCAATGACTCATGAGTGACATGTATGAAAGAATTATGAATGGTGGCTTTGCCACAAATACGATGTCAACTATATGATCATGCATAGCAATATGACAATGATGGACTCTGTCATAATAACGGAACGGTGGAAAGTTGCATGGAAATATATCTCGGAATGGCTATGGAAATGCCATAATAGGTAGGTATGGTGGCTGTTTTGAGGAAGGTAAATGGTGGGTTTATGGTACCGGGGAAAGTTGCGCGGTACTAGAGAGGCTAGCAATGGTGGAAGGGTGAGAGTGCGTATAATCCATGGACTCAACATTAGTCATAAAGAACTCACATACTTATTGCAAAAATCTATTATTTATCGAAACAAAGTACTACGCGCATGCTCCTAGCGGGATAGATTGGTAGGAAAAGACCATCGCTCGTCCCCGACCGCCACTCATAAGGAAGACAATCAATAAATAAATCATGCTCCGACTTCATCACATAACGGTTCACCATACATGCATGCTACGGGGAAGCACAAACTTCAACACAAGTATTTCTCAAATTCACAACTACTCAACTAACATTTGGTGGGGTCGTCGGTGGACGCGCGCCAGCCAGGCTAGCTCCAGCAGATCAGTGGTGTCCAGGAAGATGGTGGGGTCGTCGGTGGACGCGCACCAGCCGGGGCCACACGAGCGTGTGCGTTGCCGGTGAGCTCCAGCAGATTGGTGGTGTCCGGGAAGAAGAGGTCGTCTGTCGTCAAGATCGCATGTTTTTATGAAATACATATGTTGGTGGGGTCGCCGGTGGACACGCGCCAGCCAGGGCCACACCAGCGTGTGCGTTGCCGGCGAGCTCCAGGAGATCGGTGGTGTCCGGGAAGAAGAGGTCGTCCGTCGTTGTCATGGAGATCGACAACCTTGAGTGCCCCCCATGTGTGACGCCATAATGTACTTGGGGTTACAGGGGAGTACTATCCCTGAAGAGTTGGTGCTTTTATGAGCGTGTGCATTGCCGGTGAGCTCCAGCAGCTCGGTGGTGAGGTACTCGAGGACGGTGTAACGCCCTCGATTTGGCTATAGCTCCCACGTGTCGAGGCACGACTTAGAGACATAACCGCATTGAAAGCAATGTCGCAAGTCAGGCAATCATTACAACATCCCATGTAATATATTATAAAAGGGGGAGAAACATAGTTGGCTTACACTCGCCACGTCACATCAAAGTACATAAATAACATCCATCATACAAACACTCATGGCCCGACTACGGCGCCAAAATATAAGAAAACCCAACATGCGACAAGGCCCCGAATCAAACCCCAACTAGGCACCACTACTGATCATCGGGAAAGGAAACATAATAACGCTGAGAGTCCTTGTCGAACTCCCACATGAGCTCGTACTCGTCACCTGGAGCGGAATCACCTGGACCTGCATCTGGAGTTATAGTATCTGTGAGCCACAGGGACTCAGCAATCTCGTACCCTCGCGATCAAGACTATTTAAGCTTATAGGAAGGGTAAGGCAATATATATGTGGAGCTGCAGCAAGAGACTAGCATATATGGTGGCTAACTTATACGCAAAAGAGAGCGAGAAGAGGAGGCAAAGCATGAGCGAGAAGCTAGAAGGCAACCTGCGCAAACATTACTCCAACACCGTGTCCACTTCTCGGACCCTGCCGAGAAGAGGCCATCACGGCAGCACACTCAGTTGATTCATTTTAATTAATTAAGGTGCAAGTTATCTACAACCGGACATTAACAAATTCCCATCTGCCCATAACCGCGGGCACGGCTTTCGAAAGTTCAGTCCCTGCAGGGGAGTTCCAACTTAGCCCATGACAAGCTCTCACGGTCAATGAAGGAATAGACCTCCACCCGAGACACACCGATCAGACTCGGTAACCCGGTACAACAAGACAATTCGACAGGTTAAAACAAGACCAGCAACACCGCCCGAATGTGCCGACAAATCCCGATAGGAGCTGCACATATCTCTTTCTCAGGGCACACTCAGATGAGCGCTCCATACAACTAAAACCAAACCTCGAGTTTCCCTGAGGGGGCGCTGCACAGGACTCTAGTTTGGACCAACACTCAAAGGAGCACTGGCCCGGGGGGTTAAAATAAGATGACCCGCGGGCTCCGGAAACCCGAGGGAAAAAGAGGCTAGGTGACAAATGGTAAGACCAAGGTTGGGCATTGCTGGAAAAGCTTTAATCAAGGCGAACTATCAAGGGGTTCCCATTATAACCCAACCGCGTAAGGAACGCAAAATCCGGGAACATAACACCGATATGACGGAAACTAGGGCGGCAAGGGTGGAACAAAACACTAGGCGAGAGGCCGAGCCTTCCACCCTTTACCAAGTATATAGATGCATTAAGATAACATAACAATATAATGATATCCCAACAAGTAAGTAAATGTTCCAATAAGGAACGGCCTCCAATCTTCACCTGCAACTAGCAACGCTATAAGAGGGGCTGAGCAAAGCGGTAACATAGACAATCAACGGTTTGCTAGGACAATGGTGGGTTAGAGTTTCAACATGGCAATTGGGAGGCTGACAAGCAAAAGGTAGGCATCATAGCATTGGCATAGCAAGAGCGAGCAAACTAGCATAGCAAAGATAGTAGTGATTTCGAGGGTATGATCATCTTGCCTGCACAGTTGTCAGAGTTGGCTGGATCCTCACAAGCAAACTCAACGGGCTCCTCGGTAGCGAACTCATCTCCCGGCTCTACCCAAACAAGACAAACAAGCAACAAGGATACAATCAACCACGTGCAAGACCAAGCAATATGATGAAATGAAGATATGCTAGGCGGTATGCGATGCGTGATGCAAAATGCAAGATATGACAGGAAATGCATGAACCTGGCCTCAACTTGGAATTCCAAGGGTGCCACTGGAAAGATGAGATGAAATCGCTTGAAAACTATATAAAGATCATCGGAATCGGAGTTACGGTTTGGAAATGGCAAGCGTTTCAAAATTGAGTCCGGTCTGCGATTTACAGCAAGTAGGCATCTAAATGCAATGAAATGAACATGCTACAGCCACCAAACATGTAAACAAAATACATGGCAGGGATGCACACAAGATTCTTAACAAAAGACTAGCACTGAGCTACGGCCAATTCATCCATTAAGAGGTTCAAACAAGCATGGCAAAAACGCAAATGCAAAACAGATTCCAGACTTAGTGAAATTAACACTTGTCTGAAATTTCAGATCACGAAGCCCTCTTCGGAGCATCAAAACAGCATTATACATGACCTGATTAAGACAAGTAAGAGCATGGCATGGAGCTACTCAACAAGCTTAACAAAAGAGCCAAAGTGACCTGGGGCCAAAAGGGTTCACAAAATATACTAACGGGCACACGAACATAGCTAAAACACAATCAATTTTCAGACTTAGTGAAAACTGAGACATGTTGAAATATAACTCACGAAGGCATGTAAACGAGCTCGATGCACTCACCACGGTGCAAGTCATGGCAAGGTAAGCATACATACATTAAGAAGGCACAAAATACAATCTAGACATGGCAAGAACAGTGGCATAGCATGCACGGGTCAACTACAACAACGCCGGCAAACTCGCAAACGACTTGACGATCTGCCCAGATTCACCACAAAGCAAAAGTAGATCTCGATTGACTCAAGCTAGGGTGCTCCATAATTGCAAAAAAAGACATGTATGGAAAGAGCATAACATGATTAACAAAACTCCTTTACTGATAATCCTCAAAAGAGGCACGGATCACTAGGAAACAAGCTGAACATATGGCATGATGAACTAAATAATCTCAGACTTAGTGAAAACTACAAAGTCCCTCAAAACAGATTTCCCGGGTGCCTCTCTTTGCAAGCTTGCACAAGTCACCACACACATCCTAAAAATGCATGGGTTGCACCTCTGGAAAGAAGACAAAATCCTTAACAAAACATATGAAGGACTCACAGGCATAGAATGCACACAAAAATCGTGGCAAAAATGACAAAAGTCTAAGATGAACTAGCAGATCTGACAATTAACTCACGAAGTCTCCTTCTAACAGCATTTTGGGCATCAAGATGAACTCCAATGAAAATGATGCAATGGAATGAAATGATGTACTCGTCGAGATGAACATTTTAATATAATATATGTCCAAATAGGAGCTACAGACGCAAAGTTACGGAGCCTCGAACAGAGCAACTTGGATCAAGAATTACATGACTTAGAGAAAAAACCACCTCGCGAAAATTAGGGTTACTGTAGCGCGGATCGGATCTGGCGACGCGGCACTGTAGCGGATCGGGGTCGCCGGAGTTCGCTCGTCGTCGCCGGCGTCCGAAGCGGCCGGAGGAGAGGCAGGCCGGCGCGGGCAGTTGCCGGTGCGGGCGAGCGGCGTCGGGCACGGGGTCGGCGCACGGGAGGCGGCGGCCGTTGGTGCACGGGGCGGCGGGCTTCAAAGGCGGCTACGGCGGTCGGCAATGGCGGCGGCGGTGGTCGGCGGCCTCGGGGCGGAGCAGGCGGCGGCGCGTCTCCACGGCGTCGGGGAAGACGGGCGCGAGGCGGCGGCTGGGACTGGCGCGGAGAGGCGCGGGGAGCGGGCCTGCCTCGGGCCTGGGCGGGCCGGCAGGAGCGGCTGGCGGGGAAGTGGTCCGCCCGCCACGTGGCGGCGTCTGGTAGGCTGAGGCGGCGGCGGCGATTTCGTCCGGCCGGGTCGGACACGTCCGGCCGGCGCGAGGGAATTTTAGGGTTTTCGTGGGGGAGAGGGATCCGACAAAAGGAGGGGACTATTTATAGGCATAAGTGGAGCTAGGAGAGTCCAAATGAGGTGCGGTTTTCGGCCACGCGATCGCGATCGTGATCGAACGCTCTAGGACATGGAGCAGAGTTTGGTGGGTTTTGGGCCAAAATGGAGGGGTGTTGGGCTGCAACACACACGAGGCCTTTTCGGTCCCTCGGTTAACCGTTGGAGTATCAAACGAAGTCCAAATGATACGAAACTTGACAGGCGGTCTATCGGTAGTAAACCAAGGCCGCATGACAAGTCTTGGTCCAATCCGGAAATGTTTAATCCCCACACACGAAAGAAAGCTAGAAATGACCACTGGAGGAGAACGAAGCGCCGGAATGCAAAACGGACAACGGGGAAAATGCTCGAATGCATGAGAAGAACATGTATGCAAATGCAATGCACATGATGACATGATATGAGATGCATTACAACGAAAACAACACACGGAGACAAAGACCCGAACCCGAGAAATAAATATAACTTAACGCCGGAAACGGCAAGAGTTGGAGTACAAATTGGGAAAGTTACATCCGGGGTGTTACAGACGGCCGCGAGGTAGACGGGGGCACCGGAGCTGACGCGCTGCGCGTAGTGGCCCTTCTTGAGGTAGCGCCCGATGCGGGTGATGAGGAACTCGAGTCCAGCGTTCCACATCACGCTCCCGGCGCCGGTGAATCTCGGTCCACACTCACCAATGTTTATCCAGCGGCGTCTAGCACCCTTGTTCAAAGGAAAAGAACTGCAATTGAGAAGCCGCGAAGTGGGAAGGAAACACTGGTTGAGGAAATCAAGAGGCTCAGCAAGTTTCTAGATGAAGAGAGATGCAAGAGGGGTATGGGGCAACAAGTGAATAATGCAAGATTTCAGATGCTGGATAATGAGGCAAAAGGAAGAGGAATGGGGTGGTTTGGTCTGTTTATGTGGTTCCTTTCGGTTTGTGTTGCTATGTTAGTGAAAACCTGCTCCTCACATGGCTCACCAGGATGGCCGGAGGATCCGTTTCGGTACCCCAGGGAAGAGCTTGGTTGCTGCCGGCCCTCTTCCTCCCCGGCAAACTCGGCATTCTTCTCATGCCGGAGCTCCCTGTCACAGTCTGCGGCCTCACCGGTGCCGCTGGGACCCTTCAGCGGGCGAGGCGGCTACACACTGAACATGATCACGAGATAGGCGGTGGTGAGGATGGCCGGAGGATCCACTTCGGTACCCCGGGGAAGAGCTTGGTTACGCACGGCCCTCTTCCTCCCCGGCAAACTCGACGGCGACGGGCGCCACCGGCAACGGCCCGACGCCGTGCTGCGGCGCCCGAGCCCCGGCAAGGCGGCCTTCATGGCACTCTCCGTCTCGTGCCCCATTGCCCTTTGGTTGGGGCTCGTTGCCTTTAGGTGCCCCATTGCCCTTTGGTTGGCCGCCGTTGCCTTTAGGTGCCCCGTTGCCCTTTGGACGGGGCTCGTTGCCTTTAGGTTCCCCGTTGCCCTTTAGACGGGGCTCGTTGCCTTTAGGTGTCCCGTTGCCCTTTGGTTGGGGCTCGTTGCCTTTAGGTGCCCCGTTGCCCTTTGATTGGGGCTCGTTGCCTTTAGGTGCCCCGTTGCCCTTGGGTTGGCCTCTGTTGCTTTTAGGTGCCCCGTTGCCCTTTGGACGGGGCTCATTGCCTTTAGGTGCCCCATTGCCCTTTGGTTGGGGCTCGCTGCCTTTAGGTGCCCCGTTTCCCTTTGGTTGGGGCTCATTGCCTTTAGGTGCCCCATTGCCCTTGGGTTTGCCTTCATTGCCTTTAGGTGCCCCGTTGCCCTTTGGTTGGCCTCCGTTTCCTTTTGGTGCCCCATTGCCCTTTGGTTGGGGCTCGTTGCCTTAAGGTGCCCCGTTGCCCTTTTTGCCATCGTTGCCTTTAGGTACCCCATTGCCCTTTGGTTGGCCTCCGTTGCCTTTAGGTGCCCCGTTGCCCTTTGGTTTGCCTTCGTTGCCTTTAGGTGCCCCATTGCCCTTCGGTTGGCCTCCGTTGCCTTTAGGTGCCCCGTTGCCCTTTGGTTGGGGATTGTTGCCTTTAGGTGCTTCGTTGCCCTTTAGTTGGGGCTCGTTGCCTTTAGATGCCACGTTGCCCTTTGGTTGGCCTTTGTTCCCTTTAGGTGCCCCGTTGCCCTTGGGTTGGCCTTCGTTGCCTTTAGGTGCCACGTTGCCCTTCAGGTGGTGCTCGTTGCCTTTAGGTCCCCGGTGCCCTTGGTTTTGCCTTCGTTGCCTTTAGGTGCCCCGTTGCCCTTTGGTTGGGGCTCGTTGCCTTTAGGTGCCCCGTTGCCCTTGGGTTGGCCTTCGTTGCCTTTAAGAGCCCCGTTGCCCTTGGGTTGGCCTTCGTTGCCTTTAGGTGCCCCGTTGCCCTTCGGTTGCCCTTCGGTTGGCCTCCGTTGCCTTTAGGTGCCATGTTGCCCTTCTAGTGGTGCTCGTTGCCTTTAGGTGCCCCATTGCCTTTTGGTTGTGGCTCGTTGCCTTTAGGTGCCACATTGCCTTTGGGTTGGCCTTCGTTGCCTTTAGGTGCCCCATTGCCCTTTGGTTGGGGCTCGTTGCCTTTGGGTGCCCCGTTGCCCTTTTGTTGGCCTTCGTTGCCTTTAGGAGCCCCGTTGCCCATCGGTTGGCCTCTGTTGCCTTTGGTTGCCCCGTTGCCCTTCTGGTGTGAGAACATCCGGCACGAGAACAACCATTGGGGATGCCATTCCTGAGAACATTGGGCCGAGGTCTCTCGGAAAGCCTACCTGGAAGCGTTGAGGAGCCCCCGAGCGTGAAAACCATATAACCACCGCGAGGGGCAAGGCGGGGGCTGTCGCCCGCACCGATGCCCACCTCGGTGGCACTGGCTGAGATGCGGTGAAAGCGCGAAGAAACTTCAGAATCTGCACAGGGAACAAACGTTACGGCCGATGTGATCACCTGCCCTCCTTCTAGCGCCATCTCTCAGGGGTTGCTTCTCGGGCCGTCCTCCTACCGTCGGGTGTCGGGGGTTCATGCCGCCAAGCACCAGGAGTTGGGGAGAACAACGGCGACACTGCCCCGAGAGGTTCTTCCGGAAGGGACGGCCCGGAGACCGTGCGGGGACGGGGAACATGTAGGGTTCCCGCTTGCTTGATGTGGACAGAGGTTGCTAGTGGCGTCGAAATGGCATTCAGGTGGATGAGCTTATACGAGCAAACACAGGTGTTTACCCAGGTTCGGGCTGTCATATGGTCTGGCTATGCTCCATCTTCACCACACAACATATTCAAATCATCCACAACCCCGATGACAATCCAAGCAATTATTTCATACTTTTGAAGTTCTCAAACCTTTTCAACTTTCACGCAATACATGAGCGTGAGCCATGGATATATCACTATAGGCGGAATACAATATGATGATGGAGGTTGTGTGGGGAAGACAAAAAGGAGAAAGTCTCACATCGACACCGCTAATCAACGGGCTATGGAGATGCCCATCAATTGATGTCAATGTGAGGAGTAGGATTGCCACGCAACGGATGCACTACGAGCTATAAGTGTATGAAAGCTCAAACTAGAAACTAAGTGGGTGTGCATCCAACTTGCTTGCTCATGAAAACCTTGGGCATTTGAGGAAGCCCATCATCGGAATATACAAGCCAAGTTATAAAATGAAAATTCCCACTAATATATGAAAGTGATAACTCAAGAGACTCTCTATATAAAGAACATGCTGCTACTCTGAAGCACAAGTGTGGTAAAAAAATAGTAACATTGTCCCTTCTCTCATTTTTTCTCTTTTTTTGTAGGCTTCTTTGGCCTCTCTTTTTTTGGGGCTTTTTTGGCCACTTTTATTTTCATAACCTCACATGGGACAATGTTCTAATAATGATGATCATCACACTTTTATTTACTTACAAATCAATATTACAACTCGATACTAGAACAAAATATGACTCTATATGAATGCCTCCGGCGGTGTACCGGGATGTGCAATGATCTAGCGTAGCAATGACTTCAAAAAGCGTACAAGCCATGAAAACATCATGCTAGCTATCTTACGATCATGCAAAGCAATATGACAATAAATGCTCAAGTCATGTATATGATGATGATGGAAGTTGCATGGCAATATATCTCGGAATGGCTATGGAAACACCATAATAGGTAGGTATGGTGGCTGTTTTGAGGAAGATATAAGGAGGCTTATGTGTGATATAGTGTATCATATCATGGGGTTTGGATGCACCGGCGAAGTTTGCACCGACTCTCAAGGTGAGAAAGGGCAATGCATGGTATCGAAGAGGCTAGCAATGATGGAAGGGTGAGAGTGCGTATAATCCATGGACTCAACATTAGTCATAAAGAACTCACATACTTGTTGCAAAAATCTATTAGTCGTCGAAACAAAGTACTACACGCATGCTCCTACGGGGATAGATTTGTAGGAAAAGATCATCACTCGTCCCCGACCGCCACTCATAAGAAAGACAATCAATAAATACCTCATGCTCCGACTTCATCACATAACGGCTCACCATACATGCATGCTACGGGTATCACAAACTTCAACATAAGTATTTCACTACTAGGAAAAGGGTTATAGATGATATGAACATTAATGACACACCATGTATGTAGTGCGCCACTGCTATATAGCAGTGGCGCACCAGATACAGGTGGGCCATTATTGACATATTACTAATGGCGCACCTGGTGTGTGGTGCACCATTAGTAGTTTTGAAATTGAACGTATGAGGGAACCCCGTTCAACATCTTCAAAACCCCCAAAAACCTAACAGAACGAAAGATACGGGGCTTTTAAGATCTAGAGAAGGGAAAATGAAAAAAAATCAAACTTACTAGTGGCACACCATTTGCTAGGTGCGACACTAGTAACAGAAAAAAATTGGTTTAAAAAAAATTGGAATTTTTTTCAAAATATGATACGTAATATGACCGGGAAGTTCGAAATATTTTTTCAAAATTTCATCACACTCATGAACATGAACAAAGTCATAAACATCAACAAGGTTTAATAGGATTGATATGATATATATATATCAACAAGTACTTGTGAACTGAGTTGGTGCTGGCCTGGATAGAATTGTGAAGTTAAGCGTGCTCGGATTAGAGTAGTGTGAGCATGGGTGACCTTTTGGGAAGTTTGACCATAGAGTGCGATTTGACTTGAGATTAGTCATATTGACTCGAGATTATTAAAAAAATCTGGAAATTTTTTTGAAAAAAATTATTAGTAATGGCGCACTTCTATGCTGGTGAACGGCTATGTCGACGACGACGGACTCCTTTAGGCCATGGCTTAGCGGGAGTGTGTTGGGAATAAGCCATGGCGAGCCCGGGACGTGGTACGCGCGTGCGTGCAGACGGTGAACGCATCAGGCTCAGCCTGGGTCGCGTGCGTGCGTGCGTGCGTGTGTGTGTGTTGTGTACGAGTGCACGGGCCGTTGTGTGTGGGCGAGATGAGCACAAGGAGACTCGTGTGTTGGTGGTTCCGAACCAAAAAAAGAGATGAGCAGAGGAGATGACTGCGTCGGGTGCTGGACTCGGGATCACGTCGACGGCGTTCGTGCGCGGCGGGCGCATGATCCAGGGAGCGCGGGATGTGGGGGGAGTGCGCGAGTAGGGTGAGCGGGAGTGCTGCGTGGCATGTTTGCCCGTATAAAGCCCACTGCCATCTCCACTTTGTAGCCTGCCGGTGCTGAGTTCGTGCTCAAGAAAGAGAGCCGTTCGTGCGACAGTGGCGTACGTGCACCAGAAAAATCTACCGTGTCCCGAGTCCTTCTTCTTCCTCCAGTTTCCTCCAGTCTTGTTTCGTTTGAGCGAACCAGAGAGAGTTGCAGAGAGAGAGCAAGAGATCAAGGGAGAGGCAAGGCCACGGCAAGGACAATTGATATCATGAGCAAGGCTTTGGCGTGGTTCACTGTGCCGGCCGGAGGCGTGCCGGCGATGGCGGCGTTCGCCAGCGGCTGCGCGATGGAGCTTCGGACCGTGTGTCGGCCTATGAAGATGCATGGTGCTGCGGCTGTCATGGCGGACGCACAGGCGGCGCACGGTGAGTCCGCGATGAGCGCGACGCACGATGAGTCCTCGATGAGCGCGGCGAACATGGAGAGGCTGGATGGCAGTGGAGGCTGTAGCGGCGCGGTGCCACGCCATGAAGCGGCGTCCAAGAAGGCTCGCGTCTGAGCGCTAGGGCATCGACGACATATGTTGCCAGAACGCCAGGCATGTATCGCTGGTGGAAAGGAGCTCGGCGTTTGTCTACGAGGGACGCCGGGTGTGTGTCGCCGGCGGAGAAGGAGCTCGGCGTATGTCGCCGGGATCATGACGGAGCATGGTGCGACCGACGTCTGTTCGCCAGGTTGGGTCCGTGGCGGTGTGACCGGTGTCCGTGCGCTAGCTCGGGTCTGCAGGCTGGGTCACGGCCGTGACGACAATGACGGGAGCTGCAAGAACTCCGGCGACGGCGAGGTTGTGGCTTAGGGAGAGAATGTTAGGGGTAAGCCAGGCAATGGTGGTGATCAGAATGCGCTTCCGGACGCCGGTGCGTGGCCGCGTCCGTGGCCGTGGGGTGTGTAGTCTCCGAGCCGGCCGAGTCTCTGTGCGGCAGCTCCTGCATGCGTGGTGCGTGAGCGTTGCGTCTCCTGCAGCCTACAAAGCTGGCCATGTCCAGGTTGTTAGTAGCGTGCATGTAGCTAGGTAGTTAGTGCATGGGCGGCTAGGCCGTGTGTGTCTCTGTGTATAAAAGTGGCCGCGGTACTGCTTTGTGTAGGAGCCAGAGAGAGATGATGTAGCTTCCGCGGATTGTATGTGCACTCACCGTGCGGTGGTGTCGAGTTCATGCTCGGCGGAAAAAGATCGCTGTTGTTGCGGCGGGCGTTTGTGCGCCGGCAAACTACCGTGTCCCTATGTTTCTTCCCTTCCTCCTTCCTTCTGTCATTCGAGCGCAGCGAGCGTGAAGGAGAGAGCTAGGGTTCAGGGTTTCGGTTCCAACAATAAGGTCTTTACCTTCGCCGCAAGGGACCTGAACCTACAAATCCTTCTCGTTGTGACACTTGCACCTAGTGTGATCCAGCTTACCCCTCTCTCATACTGTCAGGATTCCCCAGTGATGGCGGTGGTGTTTCCGGCCCAAAAGGCGGTCTCTGGTGGCAAGGCATCGGTGGCCATGATCCCACCAGTAGGTATGGGCGGCCATAATGACCTTCTACATCCTAATGAGGCAGGCATCCACTCGGCAAAGTGGATGTTTCTGATAGAGTGTGCTGGCTCTTGGGCTCTCTTATCTGATAAAAATGTCTCCATGAATTTTCTAAAATAGTCTGAGCTCCCAAACATTATTCGGCCCATGCCCCTTTTCGGTTGCAATATGTATGTCGAAATAAAGTATGTTTTCCTCCATGTCGACCTCATGCAAATGAAAACAAAGAGATTGTCAGCCCCACAAGCCTTGATCGTGTCACCTGTAGGTACGTAAGTGAATTTCCTTTCTTGCAAGGATCATATACCAAGCCATGCACAAAGCATCAGTGTGGGGCTGGCTGGTAAGGGCATCTTCAACGGTAACCCATCAATTTCCTCCGTCACTCGTCTACGGATAAGGGACCAGTCTGCGGACATGGATGCGGGAGACCTCCGTCCAACGCTATCCTCATATATTTCAAATAGTTTATGAATCATCCGGATAAAATTCATGCAAACCGGATAGATTTCATTCAAGTTCTAATGTAATTTACATAAACGAACGATATCTTGACCATTTTATTGGAAACAATTAAAAATTTATTAAACCCTATATCGGACGACCACATCGTAAGCCTGGCCATCCTCCCCTGCCACACCGCCGTCAGCATCTGTGCTGTCGTTGCCGTTCCTCCAGCGGCGCAAGGGTGCCGGAGGGCCATAGCAGACCTGTCCGGCGGCTGCCTGATGCCCGCGAAGGAGCCCCTCCGCCTCCCGTTGCATGGTGCGTAGGGCCTCCTGGCAACCGTCGAAGGTGGTGGCGGCGCCCTGGCGGCGGCCTTGCCCCTGCCGATGTTGGCGAAGCAATCGCCAAGTGACCACTCCTCGCCGATCTTGGCCAGCTTGCCGTCAAGGCGGTGGTTGGCGGCCGTCTCCACGATGGTGACGGAGCAGTCGAGCGCCCATGCTGCGGGGAGGTCCGGGTCGTTGTGGACCCATTCTGGCACCACACCCATCTTGGTGAACGTGAAGCGACAACCAACATGGTGCTGATCATACCTCTCCTTCTACCGCGCTGCACGTTCAGCCTCAGATATCACGTTACGGGAACCGGAGGCACCGCCGTAACCGCCGCCTCCGAGATAGTGGAGGATGAGGCCGGGTGGTAGCTCCTCCTTTATCGGGCAGTGGTGATGTCACGGTGGCGAGGAGGGCCCATCGATCCGCCCGTAGTGACTGTGCGGCAGAGGCGACGCCGGCTCGTCGTTCACACGGGGGAGGCACTGGGGGACGTCGGCTCCTGCTTCAAGCAGTCACAAATGTGGAGGGCGCGGTTGCACGACAGGGATGCAGACTCGTCGTTCGCCTGCCGGAGTGGGGATGCCGGCTCCCGCTTAACACAGACTCGCGGCTGGGACGGTGGCCCCTCCTTCACGTGCGCCGGCAATGGTAGCGTCGTGCCTATATGACGGAGCGCACGCTCTGTCAGAATCTCCATCTGACGGACGAAGACGGACGAATTCTTCGTCCTCCAGAGACACATCCGAGAGGAGACGGGCCCGCTGCTGCGGCTGGTCCTCCTCGTTGCCGGAGGAGATCACTATCCCCTCCTTGATGATGGAGCCCTCCAGCATGGATGCGGATGGTCCCGGTGAGTGAGGGTGGCGGCGCCACGATCCACCTGACGACGAACTCCCACCGATGCCGCCTGCCGGTGCGGAGAACCAGGACTTCGGCATCGCTCAAAAAACTCCCGAGCAACTGGTTTGAAAATTAATTATGCTAAGTCTCAATTAATGCCAATCAATGTAAATGTTCAAAAAACTCTGGATCTGGCCAATGCTCTTGGATGTCAAGTTGGTCAGATGTCGTTTACCTATCTAGGTTTGCCCCTTGGTACAACAAGACCCACTGTTAGAGAGTTAATGCCTTTAGTCGACAGAATTGAGAGAAGGTTGACAGGAACAGCTATCTGGTTATCCTACGGGGAGTGAGTACAGCTGATTAACTCCGCGCTTTCGTCACTACTATCTTTTGCAATGTGTGTCCTAAAACTCCCACTCAAGTTAATTGATATCTTTGATAGAGCTAGAAGACACTGTTTATGGAGGAAAGAAGTGGACAGGTGATACGTCTCCGTTGTATCTACTTTTCCAAACACTTTTTCCCTTGTTTTGGACTCTAACTTGTATGATTTGAATGGAACTAACCCGGACTGACGCTGTTTTTAGTAGAATTACCATGGTGTTATTTTACGTGCAGAAAACAAATATTCTCGGAATGACCTAAAACTCCACGGAACATCTTAGAAAAAACAATAAAAAATTCTCGCCAAAGATGAAGACCGGGGGGGCCACACCCTTCTCACGAGGGTGGGGGACGCCCCCCCCCTAGGGCGCGTCCCCTACCTCGTGGGCCCCCTGTTGCGTCTCCGACTCCAACTTGTTGGAAATATGCCCTAGAGGCAATAATAAATTAGTTATTATTATTTTCCTTGTTCATGATAATCGTTTATTATCCATGCTAGAATTGTATTGATAGGAAACTCAGATACATGTGTGGATACATAGACAACACCATGTCCCTAGTAAGCCTCTAGTTGACTAGCTCGTTGATCAATAGATGGTTACGGTTTCCTGACCATGGACATTGGATGTCGTTGATAACGGGATCACATCATTAGGAGAATGATGTGATGGACAAGACCCAATCCTAAGCCTAGCACAAGATCATGTAGTTCGTATGCTAAAGCTTTTCTAATGTCAAGTATCATTTCCTTAGACCATGAGATTGTGCGACTCCCGGATACCGTAGGAATGCTTTGGGTGTACCAAACGTCACAACGTAACTGGGTGACTATAAAGGTACACTACAGGTATCTCCGAAAGTGTCTGTTGGGTTGGCACGAATCGAGACTGGGATTTGTCACTCCGTGTAAACGGAGAGGTATCTCTGGGCCCACTCGGTAGGACATCATCATAATGTGCACAATGTGATCAAGGAGTTGATCACGGGATGATGTGTTACGGAACGAGTAAAAGAGACTTGCCGGTAACGAGATTGAACAAGGTATCGGGATACCGACGATCGAATCTCGGGCAAGTATCGTACCGCTAGACAAAGGGAATTGTATACGGGATTGATTAAGTCCTTGACATCGTGGTTCATCCGATGAGATCATCATGGAACATGTGGGAGCCAACATGGGTATCCAGATCCCGCTGTTGGTTATTGACCGGAGAACGTCTCGATCATGTCTGCATGTCTCCCGAACCCGTAGGGTCTACACACTTAAGGTTCGATGACGCTAGGGTTATAAAGGAAGCTTGTATGTGGTTACCGAATGTTGTTTGGAGTCCCGGATGAGATCCCGGACGTCACGAGGAGTTCCGGAATGGTCCGGAGGTAAAGATTTATATATGGGAAGTCCTGTTTTGGTCACCGGAAGAGTTTCGGGGTTTATCGGTAATGTACCGGGACCACCGGGAGGGTCCCGGGGGTCCACCAAGTGGGGCCACCTGCCCCGGAGGTTTGCATGGGCCAAGGGTGGTGAGGGACCAGCCCCTAAGTGGGCTGGTGCGCCTCCCACAAGGCCCAAGGGGCAGCTAGGAGGAAAAAAGGGGAAACCCTAGGCTTAGATGGGCCTAAGGCCCACCCTAGGGGGCGCCTCCCTCTCTCCCCCTCTTGGCCGCCCCCCTTGCTCCCCATCTAGGGCTGCCGCCCCCCCCCTAGGGGTGGGAACCCTAGAGGGGGCGCAGCCCCTCTCCTTCCCTTATATATATGAGGCCTAGGGCTGCCCATAACACATGCGATTCGATCTCTCGTTGGTGCAGCCCTGCATCCCTCTCCTCCTCCTCTTCTGCGGTGCTTGGCGAAGCCCTGCAGGATTGCCACGCTCCTCCATCACCACCACGCCGTTGTGCTGCTGCTGGATGGAGTCTTCCTCAACCTCTCCCTCTCTCCTTGCTGGATCAAGGCATGGGAGACGTCACCGGGTTGTACGTGTGTTGAACGCGGAGGTGCTGTCCGTTCAGCACTAGGATCATCGGTGATTTGGATCACGACGAGTACGACTCCATCAACACCGTTCTCTTGAACGCTTCCGCTTAGCGATCTACAAGGGTATGTAGATGCACTCTCCTTCCCCTCGTTGCTAGTCTCTCCATAGATAGATCTTGGTGACACATAGGAAAATTTTGAATTTATGCTACGTTCCCCAACACAACTCCACCTCCATATATTGAGTTTCGATGAGAAAAAAATCAGAGAGAAGAAATCATCGCGTTTTACGATACGGAGCCACCGCCAAGCCCTAAAACCTCTTGGGAGGGCTGATCTGTAGTCCGTTCGGGGCTCCGGAGAGGGGGATTCATCGCCGTCGTCATCGTCAACCATCCTCCATCACCAATTGTTGGGGAACGTAGTAATTTCAAAAAATTTCCTACGCACACGCAAGATCATGGTGATGCATAGCAACGAGGGGAGAGTATGATCTACGTACCCTTGTAGATCGCAACGGAAGCGTTGACACAACGTAGAGGAAGTAGTCGTACATCTTCTTCCCGATCCGACCGATCCAAGCACCGTTACTCCGGCACCTCCGAGTTCTTAGCACACGTACAGCTCGATGACGATCCCCGGGCTTCGATCCAGCAAAGCGTCGGGGAAGAGTTCCGTCAGCACGACGGCGTGGTGACGATCTTGATGTTCTACCGACGCAGGGCTTCGCCTAAGCACTACAACGATATGATCGAGGTGGAATATGGTGGCAGGGGGCACCGCACACGGCTAAGGAACGATCTCAATGATCAACTTGTGTGTCTAGAGGTGCCCCCTGCCTCCTTATATAAAGGAGCCAAGGGGGAGGGGTGCGGCCAGCCCTATGGATGCGCAGGAGTTGTCCTACTCCTACCGGGAGTAGGACTCCCCCCCCCAATCCTATTCCAAATAGGACTCCCAAGGGGGAAAGAGAGAGAGAGAGGTGGCTGGCCACCTCTCCTAGTCCTAATAGGACTAGGGGAGGGGGGGAGGCGCGCAGCCCACTATGGGCAGCCCCTTTCACCTTTCCACTAAAGCCCAATAGGGCCCATATGACTCCCGGGGGGTTCCGGTAACCTCCCGGTAATCCGGTAAAATCCTGATTTCACCCGGAACACTGCCGATGTCCAAACATAGGCTTCCAATATATCAATCTTTATGTCTCGACCATTTCGAGACTCCTCGTCATGTCCGTGATCACATCCGGGACTCCGAACAACCTTCGGTACATCAAAATGCATAAACTCATAATAACTGTCATCGTGACGTTAAGCGTGCGGACCCTACGGTTCGAGAACAATGTAGACATGACTGAGACACATCTTTGGTCAATAACCAATAGCGGGACCTGGATGCCCATATTGGTTCCTACATATTCTACAAAGATCTTTTATCGGTCAGACCGCATAACAACATACGTTGTTCCCTTTGTCATCGGTATGTTACTTGCCCGAGATTCGATCGTCGGTATCCAATACCTAGTTCAATCTCGTTACCGGCAAGTCTCTTTACTCGTTCCGTAATACATCATCTCGCAACTAACTCATTTGTTGCAATGCTTGCAAGGCTTATGTGATGTGCATTACCGAGAGGGCCCAGAGATACCTCTCCGACAATCGGAGTGACAAATCCTAATCTCGAAATACGCCAACCCAACATCTACCTTTGGAGACACCTGTAGTACTCCTTTATAATCACCCAGTTACGTTGTGACGTTTGGTAGCACCCAAAGTGTTCCTCCGGCAAACGGGGGTTGCATAATCTCATAGTCATAGGAACATGTATAAGTCATGAAGAAAGCAATAGCAACATACTAAACGATCGGGTGCTAAGCTAATGGAATGGGTCATGTCAATCAGATCATTCAACTAATGATGTGACCTCTTTAATCAAATAACAACTCTTTGTTCATGGTTAGGAAACATAACCATCTTTGATTAACGAGCTAGTCTAGTAGAGGCATACTAGTGACACTCTGTTTGTCTATGTATTCACACATGTATTATGTTTCCGGTTAATACAATTCTAGCATGAATAATAAACATTTATCATGATATAAGGAGATAAATAATCACTTTATTATTGCCTCTAGGGCATATTTCCTTCAGTCTCCCACTTGCACTAGAGTCAATAATCTAAATTAAACTGTAATGATTCTAACACCCATGGAGTCTTGGTGCTGATCATGTTTTGCTCGTGGAAGAGGCTTAGTCAACGGGTCTGCAACATTCAGATCCGTATGTATCTTGCAAATCTCTATGTCTCCCACCTGGACTAGATCCCGGATGGAATTGAAGCGTCTCTTGATGTGCTTGGTCCTTTTGTGAAATCTGGATTCCTTTGCCAAGGCAATTGCACCAGTATTTTCACAAAAGATTTTCATTGGACCCGATGCACTAGGTATGACACCTAGATCGGATATGAACTCCTTCATCCAGACTCCTTCGTTCGCTCCTTCTGAAGCAGCTATGTACTCCGCTTCACATGTAGATCCCGCTACGACGCTTTGTTTAAAACTGCACCAACTGACAGCTCCACCGTTCAATGTAAACACGTATCCGGTTTGCGATTTAGAATCGTCCGGATCAGTGTCAAAGCTTGCATCAACATAACCTTTTACGGTGAGCTCTTTGTCACCTCCATATACGAGAAACATATCCTTAGTCCTTTTCAGGTATTTCAGGATGTTCTTTGACCGCTGTCCAGTGATCCACTCCTGGATTACTTTGGTACCTCCCTACTAAACTTATAGCAAGGCACACATCTGGTCTGGTACACAGCATTGCATACATGATAGAGCCTATGGCTGAAGCATAGGGAACATCTTTCATTTTCTCTCTATCTTCTGTAGTGGTCGGGCATTGAGTCTGACTCAACTTCACACCTTGTAACACAGGCAAGAACCCTTTCTTTGCTTGATCCATTTTGAACTTCTTCAAAATCTTGTCAAGGTATGTGCTTTGTGAAAGTCCAATTAAGCGTCTTGATCTATCTCTATAGATCTTTATGCCTAATATGTAAGCAGCTTCACCGAGGTCTTTCATTGAAAAACTCTTATTCAAGTATCCCTTTATGCTATCCAGAAATTCTATATCATTTTCAATCAATAATATGTCATCCACATATAATATCAGAAATGCTACAGAGCTCCCACTCACTTTCTTGTAAATACAGGCTTCTCCAAAAGTCTGTATAAACCCAAATGCTTTGGTCACACTATCAAAGCGTTTATTCCAACTCCGAGAGGCTTGCACCAGTCCATAAATGGATCGCTGGAGCTTGCACACTTTGTTAGCTCCCTTTGGATCAACAAAACCTTCTGGTTGCATCATATACAACTCTTCTTCCAGAAATCCATTGAGGAATGCAGTTTTGACATCCATCTGCCAAATTTCATAATTATAAATTGCGGCAATTGCTAACATGATTCGGACAGACTTAAGCATCGCTACGGGTGAGAAGGTCTCATCGTAGTCAACCCCTTGAACTTGTCGAAAACCTTTTGCGACAAGTCGAGCTTTATAGACAGTAACATTACCGTCAGCGTCAGTCCTTTTCTTGAAGATCCATTTATTCTCAATTGCTTGCCGATCATCGGGCAAGTCAACCAAAGTCCATACTTTGTTCTCATACATGGATCCCATCTCAGATTTCATGGCTTCAAGCCACTTTGCGGAATCTGGGCTCACCGTCGCTTCTTCATAGTTCGTAGATTCATCATGATCTAGTAGCATGACTTCCAGAACTGGATTACCGTACCACTCTGGTGCGGATCTTACTCTGGTTGATCTACGAGGTTCAGTAGTATCTTGTTCTGAAGTTTCATGATCATTATCATTAACTTCCTCACATATTGGTGTAGGTGTCGCAGAAATAGTTTTCTGTGATGTACTACTTTCCAACAAGGGAGCAGGTACAGTTACCTCGTCAAGTTCTACTTTCCTCCCACTCACTTCTTTCGAGAGAAACTCCTTCTCAAGAAAGTTTCCGAATTTAGCAACAAAAGTCTTGCCTTCGGATCTGTGATAGAAGGTGTATCCAATAGTTTCCTTTGGATATCCTATGAAGACACATTTCTCCTATTTGGGTTCGAGCTTATCAGGTTGAAGCTTTTTCACATAAGCATCGCAGCCCCAAACTTTCAGAAACGACAACTTTGGTTTCTTGCCAAACCATAGTTCATAAGGCGTCATCTCAACGGATTTTGATGGTGCCCTGTTTAACGTGAATGCGGCCATCTCTAGAGCGTATCTCCAAAATGATAGCGGTAAATTAGTAAGAGACATCATAGATCGCACCATATCTAGTAAAGTACGATTACGACGTTCGGACACACCATTACGCTGTGGTGTTCCGGGTGGCGTGAGTTGCGAAACTATTCCACAATTTTTTAAATGTACACCAAACTCGTAACTCAAATATTCTCCTCCACGATCAGATCGTAGAAACTTTATTTTCTTGTTACGATGATTTTCCACTTCACTCTGAAATTCTTTGAACTTTTCAAATGTTTTAGACTTATGTTTCATTAAGTAGATATAACCATATCTGCTTAAATCATCTGTGAAGGTGAGAAAATAACGATATCCGCCACGAGCCTCAATATTCATCGGACCACATACATCTATATGTATGATTTCCAACAAATCTGTTGCTCTCTCCATAGTACCGGAGAACGGTGTTTTAGTCATCTTGCCCATGAGGCACAGTTCGCAAGTACCAAGCGATTCATAATCAAGTGGTTCCAAAAGTCCATCAGTATGGAGTTTCTTCATGCGCTTTACACCGATATGACCTAAATGGCAGTGCCACAAATAAGTTGCACCATCATTATCAACTCTGCATCTTTTGGCTTCAACATTATGAATATGTGTATCACTACTCTCGAGATTCAATAAGAATAGATCACTCTTCAAGGGTGCGTGCCATAAAAGATATTACTCATGTAAATAGAACAACCATTATTCTCTAATTTAAATGAATAACCGTCTCGCATCAAACAAAATCCAGATATAATGTTCATGCTTAACGCTGGCACCAAATAACAATTATTTAGGTCTAATACTAATCCCGAAGGTAGATGTAGAGGTAGCGTGCCGACCGCGATCACATCGACTTTGGAACCGTTTCCCACGCGCATCGTCACCTCGTCCTTAGCCAATCTTCGCTTAATCCGTAGCCCCTGTTTCGAGTTGCAAATATTAGCAACCGAACCAGTATCAAATACCCAGGTGCTACTGCGAGCATTAGTAAGGTACACATCAATAACATGTATATCATATATACCTTTGTTCACCTTGCCATCCTTCTTATCCGCCAAATACTTTGGGCAGTTCCGCTTCCAGTGACCAGTCTGCTTGCAGTAGAAGCACTCAGTTTCAGGCTTAGGTCCAGACTTGGGTTTCTTCTCTTGAGCAGCAACTTGCTTGCCATTCTTCTTGAAGTTCCCCTTCTTCTTCCCTTTGCCCTTTTTCTTGAAACTAGTGGTTTTGTTAACCATCAACACTTGATGCTCCTTTTTGTTTTCTACCTCCGCAGCTTTCAGCATTGCGAAGAGCTCGGGAATAGTCTTGTTCATCCCTTCCATATTATAGTTCATCACGAAGCTCTTGTAGCTTGGTGGCAGTGATTGGAGAATTCTGTCAATGACGCAATCATCTGGAAGATTAACTCCCAATTGAATCAAGTGATTATTATACCCAGACATTTTGAGTATATGCTCACTGACAGAACTGTTCTCTTCCATCTTGCAGCTATAGAACTTATTGGAGACTTCATATCTCTCAATCCGGGCATTTGCTTGAAATATTAACTTCAACTCCTGAAACATCTCATATGCTCCATGACGTTCAAAACGTCGTTGAAGTCCCGATTCTAAGCCGTAAAGCATGGCACACTGAACTATCGGGTAGTCATCAGCTTTGCTCTGCCAGACGTTCATAACATCTGGTGTTGCTCCAGCAACAGGCCTGGCACCCAGCGGTGCTTCCAGGACGTAATTCTTCTGTGCAGCAATGAGGATAATCCTCAAGTTACGGACCCAGTCCGTGTAATTGCTACCATCATCTTTCAACTTTGCTTTCTCAAGGAACACATTAAAATTCAACGGAACAATAGCACGAGCCATCTATCTACAATCAACATAAACAAGCAAGATACTATCAGGTACTAAGTTCATGATAAATTTAAGTTCAATTAATCATATTACTTAAGAACTCCCACTTAGATAGACATCCCTCTAATCCTCTAAGTGATCACGTGATCCAAATCAACTAAACCATGTCCGATCATCACGTGAGATGGAGTAGTTTCATTGGTGAACATCATTATGTTGATCATATCTACTATATGATTCACGCTCGACCTTTCGGTCTCCGTGTTCCGAGGCCATATCTGTATATGCTTGGCTCGTCAAGTATAACCTGAGTATTCCGCGTGTGCAACTGTTTTGCACCCGTTGTATTTGAACGTAGAGCCTATCACACCCGATCATCACGTGGTGTCTCAGCACGAAGAACTTTCGCAATGGTGCATACTCAGGGAGAACACTTCTTGATAATTTAGTGAGAGATCATCTTACAATGCTACCGTCAATCAAAGCAAGATAAGATGCATAAAAAGATAAACATCACATGCAATCAATATAAGTGATATGATATGGCCATCATCATCTTGTGCCTGTGATCTCCATCTCCGAAGCACCGTCATGATCACCATTGTCACCGGCGCGACACCTTGATCTCCATCGTAGCATCGTTGTCGTCTCACCAATCTTATGCTTCCACGACTATCGCTACCGTTTAGTAATAAAGTAAAGCATTACATCGCGATTGCATTGCATACAATAAAGCGACAACCATATGGCTCCTGCCAGTTGCCGATAACTCGGTTACAAAACATGATCATCTCATACAATAAAATTTAGCATCATGCCTTGACCATATCACATCACAACATACCCTGCAAAAACAAGTTAGACGTCCTCTACTTTGTTGTTGCAAGTTTTACGTGGCTGCTACGGGCTTTAAGCAAGAACCAATCTCACCTACGCATCAAAACCACAACGATAGTTTGTCAAATAGACTCCGTTTTAACCTTCGCAAGGACCGGGCGTAGCCACACTCGGTTCAACTAAAGTTGGAGAGACAGTCGCCCGCAAGCCATCTATGTGCAAAGCACGTCGAGGGAACCGGTCTCGCGTAAGCGTACGCGTAAGGTTGGTCCGGGTCGTCTCATCCAACAATACCGCCGAACCAAAGTATGACATGCTGGTAGGCAGTATGACTTGTATCGTCCACAACTCACTTGTGTTCTACTCGTGCAAATAACATCAAACCATAAAACCTGGCTCGGATGCCACTGTTGGGGAACGTAGTAATTTCAAAAAATTTCCTACGCACACGCAAGATCATGGTGATGCATAGCAACGAGGGGAGAGTATGATCTACGTACCCTTGTAGATCGCAACGGAAGCGCTGATACAACGTAGAGGAAGTAGTCGTACGTCTTCTTCCCGATCCGACCGATCCAAGCACCGTTACTCCGGCACCTCCGAGTTCTTAGCACACGTACAGCTCGATGACGATCCCCGGGCTCCGATCCAGCAAAGCGTCGGGGAAGAGTTCCGTCAGCACGACGGCGTGGTGACGATCTTGATGTTCTACCGACGCAGGGCTTCGCCTAAGCACTACAACGATATGATCGAGGTGGAATATGGTGGCAGGGGGCACAGCACACGGCTAAGGAACGATCTCAATGATCAACTTGTGTGTCTAGAGGTGCCCCCTGCCTCCATATATAAAGGAGCCAAGGGGGAGGGGTGCGGCCAGCCCTATGGAGGCGCAGGAGGAGTCCTACTCCTACCGGGAGTAGGACTCCCCCCCCCAATCCTATTCCAAATAGGACTCCCAAGGGGGAAAGAGAGAGAGAGGTGGCCGGCCACCTCTCCTAGTCCTAATAGGACTAGGGGAGGGGGGAGGCGCGCAGCCCACTATGGGCAGCCCCTTTCACCTTTCCACTAAAGCCCAATAGGGCCCATATGACTCCCGAGGGGTTCCGGTAACCTCCCGGTAATCCGGTAAAATCCCGATTTCACCCGGAACACTTCCGATGTCCAAACATAGGCTTCCAATATATCAATCTTTATGTCTCGACCATTTCGAGACTCCTCGTCATGTCCGTGATCACATCCGGGACTCCGAACAACCTTCGGTACATCAAAATGCATAAACTCATAATAACTGTCATCGTGACGTTAAGCGTGCGGACCCTACGGTTTGAGAACAATGTAGACATGACTGAGACACATCTCTGGTCAATAACCAATAGCGGGACCTGGATGCCCATATTGGTTCCTACATATTCTACGAAGATCTTTTATCGGTCAGACCGCATAACAACATACGTTGTTCCCTTTGTCATCGGTATGTTACTTGCCCGAGATTCGATCGTCGGTATCCAATACCTAGTTCAATCTCGTTACCGGCAAGTCTCTTTACTCGTTCCGTAATACATCATCTCGCAACTAACTCATTAGTTGCAGTGCTTGCAAGGCTTATGTGATGTGCATTACCGAGAGGGCCCAGAGATACCTCTCCGACAATCGGAGTGACAAATCCTAATCTCGAAATACGCCAACCCAACATCTACCTTTGGAGACACCTGTAGTACTCCTTTATAATCACCCAGTTACGTTGTGACGTTTGGTAGCACCCAATGTGTTCCTCCGGCAAATGGGAGTTGCATAATCTCATAGTCATAGGAACATGTATAAATCATGAAGAAAGCAATAGCAACATACTAAACGATCGGGTGCTAAGCTAATGGAATGGGTCATGTCAATCAGATCATTCAACTAATGATGTGACCTCGTTAATCAAATAACAACTCTTTGTTCATGGTTAGGAAACATAACCATCTTTGATTAACGAGCTAGTCTACTAGAGGCATACTAGTGACACTTTGTTTGTCTATGTATTCACACATGTATTATGTTTCCGGTTAATACAATTCTAGCATGAATAATAAACATTTATCATGATATAAGGAAATAAATAATAACTTTATTATTGCCTCTAGGGCATATTTCCTTCACCAATTTCATGATGCTCACTGCCGTGCGTGAGTAATTCTATCGTAAGCTTGCTGGACGGTGATGGGTTGGATGAGATTTATCATGTAATCGAGTTAGTTTTGTTAGGGTTTGATCCCTAGTATCCATTATGTTTTGAGATTGATGTTGCTATGACTTTGCTATGCTTAATGCTTGTCACTAGGGCCCGAGTGCCATGATTTCAGATCTGAACCTATTATGTTTTCATGAATATATGTGACTTCTTGATCCTATCTTGCAAGTCTATAGTCACCTACTATGTGTTATGATCCGGCAACCCCGAAGTGACAATAATCGGGACCACTCCCGGTGACGACCATAGTTTGAGGAGTTCATGTATTCACTATGTGCTAATGCTTTGTTCCGGTTCTCTATTAAAACGATGCCTTAATATCCCTTAGTTTCCAATAGGACCCCGCTACCACAGGAGGGTAGGACAAAAGATGTCATGCAAGTTCTTTTCCATAAGCACGTATGACTATATACAGAATACATGCCTACATTACATTGATGAATTGGAGCTAGTTCCGTGTCACCCTATCTTATGACTGTTACATGATGAACCGCATTTGGCATAATTATCCATCACTGATCCGGTGCCTACGAGTTTTCCATATACTGGTTCTCGCTTATTTACTTTCCCGCTGCTACTGTTACAATCACTACAAAATACCAAAAACATTACTTTTGTTGTCTTTACTTTTGTTGATGCTACCACCACTATCATATTACTTTGCTACTAAACACTTTGCTGCAGATACTAAGTTTCTAGGTGTGGTTGAATTGACAACTCAGCTGCTAATACTTGAGAATATTCTTTGGCTCCCCTTGTGTCGAATCAATAAATTTGGGTTGAATACTCTACCCTCGAAAGCTGTTGCGATCCCCTATACTTGTGGGTTATCAAGACTAATTTCTGGCGCCGTTGCCCGGGATCATAGCTCTATTCTTTGAGTCACTTGGGATTTATATCTGCTGGACACTATGAAGAACTTGAGAGATCCAAAAACCAAGATCTATCCCTCAATTACGAGGGGAGGTAAGGAACTGCCATCTAGTTCTGCACTTGATTCACCTTCTGTTATGAGTAAGTTTGTGACACCTACACCTGCTTCTGCTATTCGTTCTGATATGTCGCATGTTATTGAGGATGCCACTTCTGCTATGCATGATACTTATGATGAAACTGCTTCTATGCATGATACTACTGTGCCCCTTAGTGAATTTCTTGATGAACAAACTTTTAGTGCTAGAGAAAAAGAAATTATTGAATCTGAATACGATGATGATAGTGATGATGAAAATATGCCTGTTATTCCTGAGGGTTATCTTTTTGATATGGAATCTTCTGCCACTATTTTTGCTTGCAAAGATAGATATGAGCTTAAGAGGTTATTAATTAAATGGAACAAAGAATCACTTAGAGATAGAATGAAACCCAACCCTGCTTTTGCTACTTCACCTATATGTGTTCCTGATAAAGATTATGAATTCTCTGCTGATCCTGATATAATTACTTTGGTTGAATCTGATCCGTTTTATGGCTATGAATTTAAAACTGTTGTGGCACATCTTACTAAGTTAAATGATATAGCTGCCCTGTTCACTAATGATGAAAGATCGCGTTACCTTTATATACTCAAAATATTTCCGTTCTCATTAAAGGGTGATGCTAAGATATGATTTAATTCTCTTGATCCTGGTTGTGTGCGTAGTCCCCAGGATATGATTTATTACTTCTCTGCTAAATATTTCCCTGCTCATAAGAAACAAGCTGCCTTGAGGGAAATATACAACTTCGTGCAAATTAAAGAAGAGAGTCTCCCGCAAGCTTGGGGGAGGCTTCTCAAGTTACTTAATGCTTTGCCTGATCATCCTCTTAAGAAACCTGAAATACTTGATATCTTTTATAATGGACTAACCGATGCGTCCAGAGATTACCTGGATAGTTGTGCTGGTTCTCTTTTCAGGGAAAGAACGCTGGATGAAGCTAAAATTCTATTGAATAATATGTTGATAAATGAAAATAATTGGGCAACTCCTGAGCCACCTGCTGAGCCAGCTCCTGAGCTAATTACTCAGCCTATCCCTAAACCAACTTCGAAGAAGAGAGGTGTTCTATTTCTCAGTCCCGAAGATATGCAAGAGGCAAATAAATCTATGAAAGAAAAAGGTATTAAAGCTGAAGACGTTAAGAATTTACCTCCTATTGAAGAAATACATGGTCTTAATATACCGCCTGTCGAAGAAACATATGATCTTAATTATTTATTTACTGAAGAACCTCCTGATCCCGATATCCCGACACAAGTAGTAAAGGTAAATTCTCTCTATAGATATGGTAAAGCTGAAGTCCCTCCTACTAAAATTGCTAGTCAATGCTTGGATGAGTTTGATAACTTTATGTATAAGCAAGACGACTTGAATGCTTATTTTGGTAGACAATTAAAAGAAAATGCTTATATGATTAGACGCTTGGGTGATTATATGGCTGATATTAAAGGTGAACTTAAACTTGTTAGCAAACATGCTTCTATGGTTACCACTCAAGTAGAACAAGTACTTAAGGCTCAAAAAGAAGTTCTTAATGAAATGAATAATAAGAAAAATGATTATGCTGTTAGAGTGGCTACTAGAACTGGTAGAATGACTCAGGAACCTTTGTATCCTGAAGGCCACCCTAAGAGAATCGAGCAAGATTCTCAAAGAAACAATATTGATGTTCCTAGTTCTTCTAAAAAGAAGAAGAAGAAAAATGATAGAACTGTGCAAACTTCTAGTGAACCTATTGCTGAACCACCTGATAATCCAAATGATATTTCTATGTCTGATGCTGAAACACAATCTGGTAATGAACATGAACCTACTAAAAATATTAATGATGATGTTCATGATGATGCTCAACCTAGTAATGATAATGATGTAGAAATTGAACCTGTTGTTGATCTTGATAACCCACAATCAAAGAATCAACGTTATGATAAAAGAGACTTTGTTTCTAGGAAACATGGTAAAGAAAGGGAACCTTGGGTTCATAAACCCATGCCTTTTCCTCTGAAACCATCCAAGAAAAAGGATGATGAGGATTTTGAGCGCTTTGCTGAAATGATTAGGCCTATCTTTTTGGGTATGCGATTAACCGATGTGCTCAAAACAAATCCTTATGCTAAATATATGAAGGATATCATTACTAATAAAAGAAAGATACCGAAAGCTGAAATTTCCACCATGCTTGCTAATTACACTTGTAAGGGTGGAATACCAAAGAAACTTGGAGACCCCGGAGTACCTACTATACCTTGCTCCATTAAAAAGAATTATATTAAAACTGCTTTATGTGATCTTGGAGCCGGTGTTAGTGTTATGCCTCTCTCTTTATATCGTAAACTTGACTTGAATAAGCTGACACCTACTGAATTATCTTTGCAAATGGCTGATAAATTAACTGCTATACCTGTCGGTATTTGTGAGGATGTGCCTGTTGTGGTTGCGGATGTTACTATTTTAACGGACTTTGTTATACTTGATATTCCCGAGGATGATAGTATGTCTATTATTCTTCGAAGACCTTTTCTTAATACTGCAGGGGCTGTTATTGATTACAACAAAGGCAATGTCACTTTTCATGTTAATGGTAATGAGCATACGGTACACTTTCCGAGGAAACAACCTCAAGTTCATAGTATCAACTCTATTGGAAAAATTACATCGATTATATTTGGAGGTTTTCAATTTGCTCTTCCTACTGTCAAGAAGAAATATGATATTCTTATTATAGGGGATGTGCATATCCCCGTTGAGGTAACTTCGTGCTATTCGAAATTTCTCCGGTTTCATGATTATCGGAATGAGTTTCTTAACAAGACTGGATCAACCTTGTTAGTGGATTTTTTTTATGAGCATGAGATGGATGAAACTAGAAGCACAAACTTCTGTAACCCACTTTTACTTTCTGTTATTTATATTAAATAAAGTAAAAATAGTATTTTCTGTCTGTTTCCTGACTTATCCGTGCAATATAAAAATATCCCGAAAATAAAAGTCCTCAGAATGCCATGCCAATTTAATATGTTTTTTTCGGGGATATTTCAGGATTTACTATGCAAAAATTACCGCGGGAGGAGCTGCCACCTGGCCACGAGGGTGGTTGGCACGTCCCCCCTACAGGGAGCCCCCCTTCCTCATGGGCCCACGGTGGCTCTCCTCCACTTATCCCAGCACCCATCTTCTTCCTCTATCTCACACAAACCCAAAAAACCAACTCAAGCACGAGTTCCAACCACTTTTGCTGTGATTTTCGATCTCCTTGCTCAAAGAACCTCTCGCAAAACTGCTTGGGGAGATTGTTCCTTGGTATGTGACTCCTCCATTGGTCCAATTAGTTTTTGTTCTAGTGCTTTATTCTTTGCAAATTTGTGCTGCATAGGTGACCATGTTCCTGAGCTTGCATGTCAAATTTATATGGTTCCAAGTAGTTCTAATGCTTGATATAGGCTCTAGGCACTTGTAGGAGCAGTTGCTATCAATATTATTGAAGTTGGTTCACTTTTGTTTGAAGTTACTAAAAATTTCAGAATTTTTCAGAAATGATGAGGACATTATTGAGGGGCTCATCGAGTCAAAGCTCGAAGGAAAAGGCACCGAAGCCTAAGTATAATTTGTCGCGCACCTCCGAGATTGGGGCGTGTGAATGGCCTTCTGATGATTTCTTGAGAGCAGCCGGTATCTATGAAGATTTTCATGAATTGGCTCACAATGCAGGCCTCACCGCTTTCCTCCACGACCAATGCGATCAGTATCTCTTACTCACAAATACCTTTGTGCAAAACTTTCATTTTGATTCTAGGAACTCACCACATACGGTGGAGTTTCATTTATATGATGAGCATAAGGAGATGTCACTTTATGATTTCTGTCGGATTTGTTTAGTCCCTTTTGAGGGCAAGATAGAAGAACCACATCATGATGATGTGGCTGGGTTTATTGATAATATCACTGTAGGAGAAACCAGGAAGGTTTCCGACGCACGAATCACTAGCATACATTTTCCTGTTTTGGGTTACTTTGCATTATTTTCTAGTCGTTGTTTAATTGGACGCGTAAATTCTGGAAACCTTAGTATCCCTGATTTAATTATTCTGCTCCAAGGTTTATACAGTGATAACACTTTTAGTTTGGGCGGTATTATTGCTAGACGGTTAAATATGAACCGTACTAAGGGCCCCATCTTTGGAGGCATCTATGCCACATGCCTAGCCGCACATTTTAACATACCTATTAGGCATGCTGAGAAGGAAGAAAAGGTGCTGCCCCGTGTTTATCTAGATCATAAAAGTATGGTGGCACATGATTTTATTGTTAAAAATAGGGCAGGGGAGCTTAAATATCAATTGTTCTTTAATAAACATCATCCTGAGACTATTACCTTGCCTGCTACTTCTTTGTTTGATTTGACTGCAGGCACGTACCTTGTTCTGTTGACGGCTATTCACGCCTACCGGAACCCTGCATCAGTCGAGGAGCCAGAACAGGAACCACAAGATGAGCCTCCACGACAATCTATTTATTCTTGGGATCCAGAGATGATTGTCAGCCGGTGGCAGTCGGAGTCTTCTTCTTCATCACAGTATGATCCCAACTATCCTTCCTCATCACAGTACGACCCCAACAACTATTATTATGGATATCCGCCAGGCCAGCCGTGGCCATAGACCAACTTAGGCCAAAAGCCTAAGCTTGGGGGAGTACGTATCTCTCACTGACATTATATTTATGTTCACACACACTCATTGCTAGATGTCGGTGCTCATACTTTTCCATTGTAATATCCATGCTAGTTTATTTTCCTTTTCCTGCTTTCTTCTTGTGTGTTTGTTAAACCTTAAAAAAACCAAAAAATTAGTAGTAGTTTATTTTTCTGCTGTAGTAGTAATAATTAAAAAGAAAACCCAAAAATATTTCCCGTTCTTCTTTTGCTTGTTGGGAGCTTTCCCGTGTAAATAGTTTTATTTCTTATCTTTGGGGGTCAGTAGGAGAAGACCATAATTAAATTGTTGAAGTGGCTCTTATATGCATTATTGTTGATTTAACCAAGAGCCCATATTGCCTTGTCTTCTCCTGTTTATTGAATGCTCGCAGATTCCAGCTTACTCCAATGCACGTGCACTCTTATTATTATTCACACCGTTCGGTCGTGCAAGTGAAAGGCAATTGTGATGATATATGATGGACTGACTGAGATGAGAAAAGCTGGTATCAACTTGACCTCTTTTGTTTTTGTAAATATGATGAGCCCGTCGTTCTTGATTCAGCTTATTATGAATAAACATGTTTGCAATAACAATTAGAGATCAGAGTTGCTTGTGCCATGCTTGATTAGCTATGAGTTATAATGGTTTACCTTGTGTGCCAACATGCTATTGAGATGATTATGATGTGGTATGATGGGGTGGTATCCTCCTTTGAATGATTTAAGTGACTTTACTTGGCACATGTTCACGCCTGTAGTTGAAACAAAATCAACATAGCCTTCACGATATTTATGTTCATGGTGGATTATATCCTACTCATGCTTGCATCTAATGTTTATTAATTTTAATGCATGTACATGGCTGTTGTCGCTCTCTAGTTGGTCGCTTCCCAGTCTTTTGTTAGCCTTCACTTGTACTAAGCGGGAATATTGCTTGTGCATCTAATCCCTTAAACCCCAAAGTTATTCCAGATGAGTCCACTATACCTTCCTATATGCGGTATCTACCTGCCGTTCCAAGTAAATATGTATGTGCCAAACTCTAAACCTTCAAATAAGCATTCTGTTTTGTATGCTCGAATAGCTCATGTATCAACAAAGGTTGTCCTTATCTTCTGTGTTAGGCGGGTTATTCTCAAGAGGAGTGGACTCCGCTCCTCACTCACGAGAAAATGGCTGGTCACCGGCATGCCCAGTCCCATGCTTTATGCAAACTAAATCAAAATTAATTGCAAACAAAACTCCTCCTGGGACCTGATGTATGTTGGAGGCACTCGTTGTTTCGAGCAAGCCATGGATTGATGTTTGTTGGTGGAGGGGGAGTATAAACTTTACCATTCTGTTTAGGAACCACCTATAATGTGTTTAGCATGGAAGATATCGCCATCTCTTAGTTGTTACGTTGACAATGAAAGTATACCGCTCAAAATACAATTTATCTTTATTTCAAAACCGAGCTCTCGCACCTCTACAAATCCCTGCTTCCCTCTGCGAAGGGCCTATCCATTTACTTTTATGTTGAGTCATCACCCTCTTATTAAAAAGCACTAGCTGGAGAGCACAACCGTCATTTGCATTCATCACTTTATATTGGGTATGACTATGATTGGATCTCTCTTAACATGAATTACAATGTCTAGTCAGTCCTTGATCTTTAAAGGTGCTCTGCATTTATGTTTTGCGGTCTCAGAAAGGGATAGCGAGATACCATCTTGTTATATCATATTATGATTGTTTTGAGAAAGTGTTGTCATCCGAGATTTATTATTATGACTTGCTACTTGATTATGCTATTGATATGAGTAATGATGAGACCTGAGAATTATTGCAAGTGTGGTTAGTTATGATCTATGCTGAAAACTTGAATGCTGGCTTGACATAGATACAACAACAAGAGCAAACAGAGTTTGTAAAAGTTTTTCTTTCTTTCTTTCAGTTTGTCAACTGAATTGCTTGAGGACAAGCAAGGGTTTAAGCTTGGGGGAGTTGATACGTCTCCGTCGTATCTACTTTTCCAAACACGTTTGCCCTTGTTTTGGACTCTAACTTGTATGATTTGAATGAAACTAACCCGGACTGACGCTATTTTCAGCAGAATTACCATGGTGTTGTCTTATGTGCAGAAAACAAATATTCTCAGAATGACCTGAAACTCCACGGAACATCTTACAAAAAACAATAAAAAATCCTCGCCGAAGATGAAGACCGGGGGGCACACCCTTCTCACGAGGGTGGCCCCCCCCCCATGTTTGTTCTGAGATTGATGTTGCTATGACTTTGCTATGCTTAATGCTTGTCATTAGGTCCCGAGTGCCATGATTTCAGATCTGAACCTATTATGTTTTCATGAATACATGTGAGTTCTTGATCCTATCTTGCAAGTCTATAGTCACCTACTATGTGTTATGATCCGGCAACCCCGGAGTGAAAATAATCCGGACCACTCCCGGTGATGACCATAGTTTGAGGAGTTCATGTATTGACTATGTGTTAATGCTTTGTTCCGGTTCTCTATTAAAAGGAGGCCTTAATATCCCTTAGTTTCCAATAGGACCCCGCTGCCACGGGAAGGTAGGACAAAAGATGTCATGCAAGTTCTTTTCCATAAGCACGTATGACTATATACGGAATACATGCCTACATTACATTGATGAATTGGAGCTAGTTCTGTGTCACCCTATGTTATGACTGTTACATGATGAACCGGATCCGGCATAATTATCCATCACTAATTCGGTGCCTACGAGTTTTCCATATACTGGTTCTCGCTTATTTACTTTCCCGCTGCTACTGTTACAATCACTACAAAATACTAAAAACATTACTTTTGTTGTCTTTACTTTTGTTGCTGCTACCACCCCTATCATATTACTTTGCTACTAAACACTTTGTTGCAGATACTAAGTTTCCAGGTGTGGTTGAATTGACAACTCTGCTGCTAATACTTGAGAATATTCTTTGGCTCCCCTTGTGCCGAATCAATAAATTTGGGTTGAATACTCTACCCTCGAAAGCTATTGTGATCCCTTATACTTGTGGGTTATCAACAGGGATGCTAAAACCCACTCCTTGGCTGCTTGGGAGAGGTTTTGTCGCCCAAAGAAAAAAGGGGGTCTTGGAATTTTAAACCTACACATCCAAAACAATGCTCTACTGCTCAAGTACTTGCATAAATTCATTCACAAACAGGACGTCCCCTGGGTAATGCTAGTTTGGAATACCCATTATGACGATACACCTCCCCATGCGAAACCACCTTGTGGTTCTTTTTGGTGGCGTGATGTTTTCTCTCTGATGGATATATACCGTGGGATTACCTCCTGTATATCGGCCGCGGGGGACATGGTTCTTCTTTGGAAAGATGTTTGGATCAACGAAAGACCACTGATGGACTCCCATGAGCATCTTTTTTCATTTGCTAACAACGAGGACATCTCATTGGCGCAGTACTACAACAACAATGATCACGCGGACAACTTTATGCTTCCTCTGTCAATGGAAGCCAGAACAGAACTGGATAATTTACAAGAGATCATGGACGGAATCAACCTGGAAGCTATGGGGACTGATGAGTGGATCCTTTGCTGGGGTGATGCTGATTTTAAACCGAAGAAATTATACAATTTCATGTTCAGAAATATATTGGCTCCCCAATGCATCACCTCGATTTGGAAGACAAAATGTATCATGAGACATAAAGTGTTTGCTTGGTTGATGTTACATGATAGGGTCAATGCAGAGATTTGCTGCTGAGAAGGCACTTTAATATTGGAGAAAATCATAATTGCCCAACGTGCAATATGGAGGTTATAGAAACAAATGCCCATCTATTTTATGAATGTCCATTTGCTGCAAAGTGTTGGGAAGTTGTGGGCATAGATTGGGAGAATCACCCAGACATACAACACAAGTATGAGAGAGCTAGGGCAAGGTGGTAGGGATCTTTGTTCAAAGAGATAACTATATTAACCTCCTGGAATATTTGGAAGCAATGCAACAGAGAGATCTTTGATGGAGAGGCGGCCACACATGCTGAGTGGCTGAGGAAGCTCAAGGAAGATGTTGTGATCCTGGGTTATAGGATCAACCCTCAAAATTTAACCTTTTTAGAAGGCTTTAGAAACTCTTTATCTTTGTGATACCTGGTTTACATAGGCTAGTTTAGCACCTTCTGAACTCTTGTTAAAGCCATGTAAAACAGCCCTTATATGTAATGTTAACCAATGGTTAACATCTTAAAGAAATAAAGAAAAAAGCAACAGTAGGAGGCTCTCGTGCTGTTTTCACTGGTCAAAAAAAACTTCGGCATCGCTTGGAGATGAGCAAGGTCTCTGCGAGGTGGAGGAGGACGGTGCGGTGATCGGGACAGGGTCAGATCTAGAGGGCGTCGGAGCGCGACTATAATAACCGCGGGCAGGATAGGCGGAGGGGCGGTCTGCCGGCTTCAATGTGGCATCGTGGACAGAGTTGGTTTATCGGGACGCGGCATACGCATGGAAGCGGCGACGCTGGATAGATGGTGTCAGTGTGCGCTGCTTTCTCGTCCAATAAAATCACGGCATCAATGCCGGCCGCTGCATGCTCTGGGTCGACATGAATGCGGCGCGGCAAGCGTCGCGGTGCATGGGATGGTAAGCGTGGGAGGGGAGGGTGGGGGGGTGGGTGGGTCAGTGTCATTAGAAGCGGGCTTGGGAGCGGCCCGGGAGCCCGCAAACCTCCCTCACTTTTGACTTCGGTTTTCAGGAGAAAGTACGTTCGGACCACGTCGCGAATCGATACAGACCTGTATTGGATGGTTTCCGCGGTCCGGACAGCACGGGCCACACACGTATGCGGGAGGTTTTTGAGACGCCCTAAGAGTATCTCCAACAGTGGCTGTAAAAAACGTGTGCGCGGGGGGTAAAAGTTGGTTTTGGCGCACGCGGGGCGGTTTCGCGCGCTCCAGTGGGCGCGGAAAAGGATAGCGCGCCCGCAAAAAGCGGTCGGGCGCGTGTAGTTTTGGCGCGCAGCGTCCGGCGCGCTTTATAAATGCAGCGCCTGCCACGCACCCTCCCACCACTCTCCACGCGTCCTCTGCCACTCTCTACCCGCTCTTTCTCACCTCGATGCCGCCGCGTCGGCATGCCTTCGTGCCACCGGGGAATTTCGGGCTACAGCGGCGTCCGCGTGCGCCTGTCCGACGCCTTCTCCGCCGAGATCCGGTCCGGCGAGATGCGCCTTGGCCTCGGCACTTTCGAGACCATACACGAGGCCGCCCGCCCATACAACGCGGCGCCGTGGCGCCTTCGGCAGCCTCGCAGGGAAATGAACTTCCCGGAAGTACCGACGTGGGAGGTGGCGCAGGAGCTCGCGCCTCCCCCGCGGCTTATCATCAACGAGGATCGTCGCGACAACCGGAGGCAGGAGCGCCGTCTGGGCCTCGCCGAGATGGATGAGGAAGCCAAGGAGCTGTGGCGCCAACACTTCCCGCAAGACGTCATCAACAAGCACTAGTTTTTCACGCGAAGGAGGGCGGAGAGGGAGGAGAGGAGGGCGGAACGAGCTGCCTACCGCGAGGACATGCGTACACGGAAAGCGGACGCTCAATTCAACATCGACCTAGGAACAGCGTCGTCCTGGGACTCCGACGAGGATCGGTATCTTCACGCCTTCATTGAAACGTCGGAGGAGGACATCACCGAGGCGGAGTCGGAGTCGAAGGAGGAGGACGAGGAGTAGTAGTTGAACTATACCTATCTACGCTATGAACTATCTATGTATCGTTTTTATCTATCATTTATCAATTTATCTATCCTTTTATTTATCTATTTGTGCCTATCTATGAAGTATCGAGTCGGAGTCGAATGTGTATCGAGTTGGAGTAGACGGAAAAGACAACAAGTAGTAAAAAGAATATAGTATGTATCTTTTTATTTATCTATCTATGCCTATCTATGAAGTATCAAGTCGGAGTTGAATGTGTATTGAGTTGGAGTAGACGGAGAAGATGACGAGTAGTAAAAAAAAATAGTACATCTGCTGAAGCGGCGTGTGCGCAAATTTTTGCAGTGGCCACTAAAGCCAGCGCTCAGCTGTGCGTAAAAACTAGCTATGAGTAAACGATTTTTTAGCGTGCCGCGCGTTGCCCGTCCGTTGAAGATGCTTTAATAGCATGTCACCGACGCTCTAGCTACCGACCAGCTGCACGTACGTTGTTGTCAGTACGTGCGCCGTTGTTGTCTGCCACTAAAACTAACAAATGATGCGCCGTTGTTGTCAGTACAACTACACCTCAATAAATTCGAACATTAGGCTACCACCGTTGTTGTCAGTACAAGTATAACTACATTCTCAATAAATTCGAACGCGATTTGTTGATGACTATGTTTGAACCACCTCCGGTGTAGTCAAGAAGCTCAAGCATGTGATCTAAATACCAGATGACTAGATGCAAAATTCTCTACACCATGGATTGGTTTCTAGGACAACTCCTTGCCCTCCTTTGCTGCTGCTGCTTCTTCTACTACCGTCATCTCCAGTCCAAGAAAGCATGCAAGGCCGAGCCGACCGAATGGCCATTGCTGGGCCATCTTTTCGGCATGCTCGCCAACCTGCACCACTACCACGACTGGGCCACCGTCGTCCTGGCCGGCAGGCGCTACAACTTCCCGGCTCAAACGGGGCTCACCGGCGTTCGCTTCTTCATCACCTGCGACCCGTCCAATGTGCGCCACATCTTCACCTCCAACTTCCTCAACTACCCCAAGGGCGAGGAGTATGCCGAGATATTCGACATCTTGGGCCACGGCATCTTCAACGCCGACGGCGAGTCGTGGCGCTCTCAGCGTGCCATGTCCCAGCTCCTCCTGGCCACCCCCCGTTTCCGCTCCTTCTCCGCACGGTGCACCCGCGACAAGGTGGACAAGAGCCTCCTCCCTTTCCTCGCGCATGTTGCCGACGCCGGCGCACGCTGTGACCTGCACGACGTGATCCGGCGGATGACCTTCGACATGACCTGCAACCTCGTCTTCGGGGTCGACCCGGGCTGCCTGCGGATTGGCCTCCCAGTTGTGCCCGTCGCGCGCGCCATGGACGACGTGCTGGACACCATGTTCCTCCGCCACGTCTTCCCGCCCACGTGCTGGAGCCTCATGTACCGCTACGAGCTGGGCCCGGAGAAGAAGATGGCCGTGGCTCGTAGGACCATCGACCGGTTCGCCGCCAACACCATTGCCAAACGGAGGTCCGATCACGAGGTTGGCGTCAAGCAATCCTCCTCCGACATGCTCTCTTCCTTCATCAGCAGCAATGATGACGACGTGAGCGACGAGTTCTTGCGTGACACCGCAATAAACCTCCTGTTCGCCGGTCGGGACACCACCGGCGCGGCGCTGTCGTGGTTCTTCTACCTCGTATGCAAGAACCCGCGCGTCGAGCAGAAAATCCTAGACGAGCTGGCGCCGGTCGCTGCCACCAAGAAACCGGAAGACATGGTGGTGTTCGACTTCAGTGAGCTGAGCAACTTGGTGTACCTGCACGCGGCGCTGTGCGAGTGCCTCAGGCTTTACCCGCCCCTGCCCTTCCAGCACAAGGCGGCAATTGCCGGCGACGTGCTCCCGAGCGGTCACGAGCTGAAGGCCGGCGACAAGATACTCGTCTACTGCTACTCCATGGGGCGGATGGAGGGTGTGTGGGGCAAGGACTGCATGGAGTTCAGGCCGGAGAGGTGGGTCACCGACGACGGGAAGCTGAGGCACGAGCCGTCCTACAAGTTCTTTGCCTTCAATGCCGGTCCCAGGACCTGCCTCGGCAAGGACGTGGCCTTCACGCAGATGAAGGCTGTCGCAGCAGCCGTGCTGTGGAACTTCGCCGTTGAGGCCGTGCCGGGGCACGTCGTGGAGCCCAAGTTGTCCGTTATGCTTCACATGAAGAACGGGCTCGCTGTCACGGTCAAGAGGAGGAAGGTCCCGTGTGTGCATGCTACCTAGTAAATACCGCCTCCATGCATACAAGCATGGACGGTGTCAAGAGGACAATGTCTTAGCACTGTTTCCTTTTTGAAGGCGTTGCTTTTGAAGAATCTCTTTTGTGGCCTGGGTATTGTTTTCGGTGGTGGTTAGAGTGTTGTTGTTGCAAGTTTCAATCACCATGACGGTCCTTGTTTTCTTTTTCTTTTTCTTTTTACTTTTTTATTGGTAGAGTACATCTTTGATGTCTTTGTACATTTTGTTGGTGCAGAGGCTGCGTGTAATTGGTATATTCACGATATCAATATATTCCCCTTATCAAAAAAGCATGGATGATGTTGTTGCTTGTTCATTAGCTCTTTTTCATACTTCATCTATTTTTTTTACTGTGTGCATCTTTGATATCTCGATTTGGTTTGATAATATCCAGTATATCATTGGAAATTTTTGGTGGAACACTTTGGTGCAAAGGTATATGTATTTTCTGCCTTTTTGTACTTTATATGTTCTTCTCATAACTGCATTGCATAGACGCTCAAGAAGCTGCACTACGTCTTTCTTATTCATGTTTATAACTATGTTGTAACCTGTCAATCAAAGCAGATAGGAGCTTTTGTCTTCCGCCTCTTTGCCACACGTACAAGCACGGTCTTATCAAATGTCGCCATCCCTCTCGAAAACGAAAAAAAACATGTTTTCTCTTTTTTTTTTCCTTCCTTCCATGAGAGGCACGGTTTTCTTTGCGCAAGAGGCATGATTTTGCTTCGCGAGAGGCACGGCCGTCTCCCACGGTTTTCTCCTTTCCTTTTCTTCCCTGAGAGGCACGGTTTCGCTCCCTGGAAGTTTTCCCTTTTTATGTATATCCGCTTATTCCGTTTTTACGTATATTCGTTTATTCCTTTTTTCCCTTCTATGAGAGGTACGGTTTTGCTTCCTGGGAGGAACTCTGCAAGGTGGGAGTGATCTTTAGAACGAGTAATCCTTAATTAGTGATTTCGGGATCAACTGATAGCCAGAAACAAGAAGGGAACATGGTCTTAGTACTGATAATACTATAAATGAAGTTCTAAAAATATGAAGATCTTTTGCTTATAAACGGGATTACTAATAACTGGATACCCCGCCGGAAGTATGGCAATGCATATGACACTAGTCTAAATTACTACATTTATAGTGCAAAGTAATATAGTAGTAGTGTCATAGATGGCTTTTCATTTATTAGCTTGTAGACTCATCTTTTTTTAAAAAAACGCTATGTTACAGTAACATATTATGTTACTCTAAACACATCTCTTCTCATTAAATGCATGCCACATAAGCAAATTTGTCTTAAACTATGGTATGTTACTTGCTAAGTTACTCCCACTATGACTAGTCACAGGGCTCAACTCAGAAATGTCACCAACCAAGGTAGATGATATGAATGATGGAATAATTTTTAAAGTTTCTAAAACCGGGCCATCCCCACTATGACGAGCCCAAACTGGAAAGGATGTAGCAACATTAGTAGAGAGGATGACCGAATGACCGATCATTGCAAAGTGTCAGTTGATATAAGTAAATGCAAATTCAATGGGTCCATGCACGTATGTGAAGCTCCCACAGGGTCGCACCGGGGCGTGCAAGTCCGGCCACCCAGGGAGTCTCCAGTCTCCTCATCTCACCTCGCTGCCACAGGAGAACGTCGCTGGGAAAGCCCGAGCGGCGGTTGGGGCTGTGCACATGCACGGCTGGGCTCTCGTGGGATGCAGGTCAGGCGCTCCGTGCGTGGTCGAGGGTTCACGAAGGTGGCAGTGCGCAAACGAGGGCAGGCTCGCAAGGCTGTTGCGTGCTTGCAGCCGGCCTAGAGCGTTCTAGGCCGGGATCCTATAGTTAATCCCGACCCTTCTACGAGCAGGACTGGATCTGCTCATCCACATCCTTCGTTTAATGTGATGGATCCCTTCTACAGGATTTGGGGAGTACTTTCCTCCTCATGGCATGGGAACCAGATCGGGGGCCATGGCCACAAAGATTTGGCTTGACCCTGGCTGGCACGGTTGGATGCGGTGATGACTCCAGTGACGGTTATGCGGCTGCACGTCTGTGATGATGATCTGTGTTTCGTGCTCCAGTTCCTAGCCATGATGGCCATAGGCCGATGGTCATGAGCAAGACTTTCCGGTGAGGTGGTAGTCAGTGATGGTCTGCTTCGCCATCACTAATGGTCATGATGTGACCGCTCTGGCCTGCGGCGGCCGTCTCGCTGCAGATTACGGTGGCCACGGAAAGGTCTTTATGATGGTTCCTTCCTACAAATCTGGTGGTAGACCTCAGCGGTGAGATCCAAATTATGGAGGACGACTTAACGCAGGTGTATGATTGTGTAGCGGTGACATTCGCATTGCATGTAATTATTAGGATAGCGGAAAAGTGGTGGCGAGAACACTTGAGTGACTCCAACGGTGGTGAGACTCGGGCACCCATTCGCGAGCTCCGGTGTGAATGACTATGTCTGCCCCGAACTGGTTATACTCCCTCCGTTCGGAATTACTTGTTACAAAAATGGATATATCTACAACTAAAATACATCTAGATACATTCATTTCTTGGACGAGTAATTCCGAACGGAGGGAGTACTTGGCAATGACGATGTTTTTACATTGTTATCTTGTTGGAGGGATTCTTGGATATGCTCGTATTGATTCTTTAGGGCGAGAATCTAGATTTTAGCCTTGGTGGTTGGATCCGGTGACAAAGATGCTTTAGTGCCGTTCCCTTTTTAAAGGCGTTGCCATTGAAGAATCTTGTTGTATATGTGGTGTCATGACTTGGTTGGTGCAGATATGCTCATTATCGTTATTTGTCAATCATGAATCTAATCGTATTTGATTTTTTTCCTTGCCTACGCATAGTTTTGGTCTTATATAACTTTGCTATTTACCGGCGTGTTTTTGTGTGCATGTGTTGGTGTTGATTGTGTATATTCTAACTATGTAGAGCTCAGGTATGCATATTTTTTTGTTTGTATTCTCTTGATGTTGCTTTTGAGTTCGTAAAATTCACCATTTATCAAAAAATGCACGTACGTGAAGCGGGCAGTCATGGATTGTTGCAGGTGGTTAAACATTAAATCGCATTCGATCGGTTGTGCTATAGAGAGACATGGATAGCTGAAATACAGGTTAAATATCTACATCTTGCGACCAATCGGGGAGGGTATGTCCTTGATTGGGACTCTTCAGAATTGTTTGGCCGGCGATCGTTTTCTTCTTCTCATGAGCTCGACAGGGTAGCTGTATTCATGTTTTTTTTAAACAACACAATGAGAACTTCATAAATCGTGGGCTGATAACTATAAGATGAGTAAAAAGTTTATCGAACAATATTCAGACGGAATCCAGTTGGCAAGCCCTCGATGAAACGTAACCAACATTAAAAATATATGTAACTGGCAGAGTGCAATGCATAGCATAATTAATAAACCTGAAATCTTAAAAGTGCACGCGCGCTCGTTGGAGAGAATGAGCGGCCGCTTTGTCACTCGCATGCATACATGCATGTATTGTCTGCTGGTGCATGTGACTACTACCATTAAATGCGGTTAGACTGGTCACATGTGACGAAAAACAGATCCACGTCTATTTATTTTGGGTTTTTCAAATTTTTAAAAAGTCATATCTTTTAAACCATGCGTCGGAATTTAGATCCGTCTTCACTGTTGGATTTCTCGTGACAAGATCTTTGAAACTAGATCCCACATGGGTATGTTTCGACGAAACTTTTTCGATGCCAACTTTCGTGCTATATGGTGCAACTAGTCTACTGTCCCGACCAACTACCTAGTAGTCGTTGTGCAACCTTCCTCCCTACTTGTGGGTGCGTAGTTTTTCACTGTTGGCACACCCTACCCCCACCTCCCCTGCAAGGGATATGTGCAACTTAGTCTATTGTTCAAGCCAACTGCCTATTAGTCAATGTGCAACTCCCTATGCTCTCTATTTGTGGACCTGTATTTTCAGTTGGCGGGACCAACAAACATAGTTGCACATAGTCTGCTAGGTAGTTGGCCAGGGGCAATATACAAAGTTGCACATCTCACAGGCAGGGACAGTTGAATGGTAAAAAATTGCATATAAACAGAGTACTAAAGTTGCAAAACTCACTAGGGGAGGGGGAGGGGGGGGGGGGTTGGGCCGTGTGCTAGCAGGAAAACTACACATCCATGGGGTACAAGAGAAAGTTGCAAATCACAGTTAGACAGTTGGTTGTGGCAGTATACGAAGTTGCACATCCACTGTTAGGTTGTTGGCCGATGCAGCAAATAGTGAAGCACATCCACAGGCAGGGAAAAGTTGCAGATCAACTACTATGCAGTTGGCCTGGGTAACAGACGAAGTTGCACATCTCATTGGATGGAGTTAGTTTTGCACCATCATTGAAATCTGCATGTTTACGGTATTGGAGAAAAGTTGCACATCCCTGTCAGGTAGTTACACACCGACGGCTAGGCAGTTGCACAAAACAAAGAAAAAATTGCACAATTTTTTTTTGTCAAAACATAGCCATGCGGGATCTAATTTCGAAGAGCACGCCACAAGGGTTCCAAAAGTGAAAACGGATCTTAATTTCGACGCGCGGTTTGAAAGTTATGATTTTTTTTAAAAACTGAAAACATAAATTAAATACGTTCACATCTGTTCACATGGATATTTTACAATTATTTATCCTCTTCACATATGTCCACATGTCCACACATGTTCACATGGAGACAAAAACTTACCTTTTTCGGCTGGCCACCACGGAGTGCTAGTGGACAGCCAGCCGCCGGCTAGACGCGTCCATCAATATATAGGTGTACCGTGACAAATAGACCCATAATCCAACTACATCCACTATTTGTACTTCATCCCAAAAACCGCTATCCAATACACATCTTAAAGTATTAAGTTCATGATAAACAGATAATGCTTTAAATAAAATGACATAATATTGATAAAGTAAGTCCAATCCATATGACCAATTACGCCCATTTACAACGATATACTATTATCGAAGCAAATCGAGACATCAAAGATGCACACAGTCAAAAAAAATAGAAGAAGAATGAACAAAAGCTAATGGACAAGCAGCAACAAAACACCGTCCATGCTATTTTAATAAGGGGAATATATTAATAGCGTGAAGATACCAATTACACCCAAGCTCTGTAGGATGCACACAGGCAAGAAAACATAAAAAAGAGAGAAAAAGAAAACAAGGACCTATCACGGTGATTGAAACTCGCAACAACAGCACTCTAACCACCACCAAAGATAACAGCCGGGCCACAAAAGAAATTCTCCAAAAGCAATGCAGCACAGACATTGTCCTCATGACACCATCCATGCTTGTATGCATGGCGGCGGGATATACTAGGTAGCATGCACACACGGGACCTTCCTCCTCTTGACCGTGACAGCGAGCCCATTCTTCATGTGAAGCATAACGGACAACTTGGGCTCCACGACGTGCCCGGGCATGGCCTCAACGGCGAAGTTCCACAGCACGGCTGCTGCGACAGCTTTCATCTGCGTGAAGGCCACGTCCTTGCCGAGGCAGGTCCTGGGACCGGCGTTGAAGGCCAAGAACTTGTAGGACGGCTCGTGCCTCAGCTTCCCGTCGTCGGTGACCCACCTCTCGGGCCTGAACTCCATGCAGTCCTTGCCCCACACACCCTCCATCCGCCCCATGGAGTAGGAGTAGACGAGTATCTTGTCGCCGGCCTTCAACTCGTGACCGCTCGGGAGCACGTCGCCGGCAATTGCCGCCTTGTGGTGGAAGGGCAGGGGCGGGTAAAGCCTGAGGCACTCGCACAGCACCGCGTGCAGGTACACCAAGCTGCTCAGCTCACTGACATCGAACGCCACCATGTCTTCCTGCTCCTTGGTGGCAGCGATCCGTGCTAGCTCGTCTAGGATCTTCTGCTCGACGTGCGGGTTCTTGCATACGAGGTAGAAGAACCACGACAGCGCCGCGCCGGTGGTGTCCCGACCGGCGAACAGGAGGTTTATTGCGGTGTCACGCAAGAACTCGTCGCTCACGTCGTCATCATTGCTGCTGATGAAGGAAGAGAGCATGTCGGAGGAGGATTGCTTGACGCCAACCTCGTGATCGGACCTCCGTTTGGCAATGGTGTCGGCGGCGAACCGGTCGATGGTCCTACGAGCCACGGCCATCTTCTTCTCCGGGCCGAGCTCGTATCGGTACATGAGGCTCCAGCACGCCGGCGGGAAGACGTGCCGGAGGAAGGTGGCGTTCAGCACGTCGTCCATGGCGCGCGCGACGGGCACAACGGGGAGGCCAATCCGCAGGCAGCCCGGGTCGACCCCGAAGACGAGGTTGCACGTCATGTCGAAGGTCATCCGCAGGATCACGTCGTGCAGGTCACAGCGTGCGCCGGCGTCCGCAACGTGCGCGAGGAAAGGGAGGAGGCTCTTGTCCACCTTGTCGCGGGTGCACCGTGCGGAGAAGGAGCGGAAACGGGGGGTGGCCATGAGGAGCTGGGACTTGGCACGCTGAGAGCGCCAGGACTCGCCGTCGGCGTTAAAGATGCCGTGGCCCAAGATGTCGAATATCTCGGCATACTCCTCGCCCTTGGCGTAGTTGAGGAAGTTGGAGGTGAAGATGTGGCGCACATTGGACGGGTCGCAGGTGAGGAAGAAGCGAACGCCGGTGAGCCCCGCGTGAGCCGGGAAGTTGTAGCGCCTGCCGGCCAGGACGACGGTGGCCCAGTCGTGGTAGTGGTGCAGGTTGGCGAGCAAGCCGAAAAGATGGCCCAGCAATGGCCATTCGGTCGGCTCGGCCTTGCATGCTTTCTTGGACTGGAGATGACGGTAGTAGAAGAAGCAGCAGCAGCAAAGGAGGGCAAGGAGTTGTCCTAGAAACCAATCCATGGTGTAGAGAATTTTGCATCTAGTCATCTGCTATTTAGATCGCATGCTTGAGCTAGACTACACCGGAGGTGGTTGAAACATAGTCATCAACAAATCGCGTTCGAATTTATTGAGATGTAGTTGTACTGGCAACAAGCCAACAACGGTGGTAGCCAAATGGTCCGAATTTATTGAGATGTAGTTGTACTGACAACAAAATTTATTGAGATGTAGTTGTACTGACAACAACGTCGCACCATTTGTTAGTTTTAGTTTTGTTTTATTTTCCACACACGTACGTGCAGCTGGTTGTAGCTAGAGCCTCGGTGACATGCTATTACTAGCCACAACAGAGAGCAACATACACTAATAATATACACATATCCCTAGACTATGTTAAACCTTCATAGAGGGTAGTAACATAAGTACTCATTTATTAGATTATAGACTCATATTGCATTGGGACATATGATGTTACAGTAACTAGCTAGTAAATTACTCAAACTATCTCTCTCCTCATTAACTCATTGCAAATTTGTTGAGTTGAACTCAATGTTACTGCTGAAGTTACTCCCACTGTGCCTAGTCTTAGAGCGTCTCAAAAACCGCCCGCATACATGTGTGGCCCGTGCTGTTCGAACCATGAAAACCATCCAATATGGGTCTATATCGGTCCCTGACAGGGTCAATGCCCAACGGCCACTACTCTCCATCGTAACTGCAAGTCCGTAATTACAGCCTAGAGGAGATTAGTCGCCGCCGTTCCAGTTATCGTCGCCCTCGGCGACGCCGTCCGTTCGCCTCTTCTCGCCTTGCTCCCAGGACCCAGCCCTGCTGCTCTCGATCAGTTTATCTGATTCACATATTCAAGTATTTGAGTGCTGCCCTTATCAATTTTTCTCTGTAGATTCTCATCTTGTATCAGTGTCGATTGTGGTTTGTGGAATTGATACTCCAGATTTTGTTTTGTTTCGGTAATTTGGTTCTGTATTTAGTTACTATGATCTATAATTCAGTGGTCTCCAGTTAACCGCAAGTTTGTTTTTTACACTCTAAAATCCGAGTCCAGTTAACCGCAAGTATGTTCTTCTGCTTACAAACCCGAGTCCAGTTAACTGCAAGTATGTTTTTCTACTTACAAACTCGAGTCCAGTTTTTTCCGATAAAGGACTTTTCATTGAATAGATATATGTCGAGATGATACGATCATATCGAAAAAAAGCCCGGCCTCTGCATAGCTAGATGCACACAACCAAAAAGTTCAGAGTACCCTAAAAATAAAATAATTTGATACAATGCCAAGCAATAAATCGTGTCCAGCCTAAGGAGCGGTAGATCATATCAGTAAATCACACCGCCATCCACGGGGGTAGAAAACCTCCCTGGCCGTACGCTCCAGCCATGTAGACGCCATCATAAAATGTTCCTGTCTTCCGGCTTCTGCAGGATAGACCAAGTACGGAGCCATCGTGTACAAACATGAATAACCTGCATAGGAGATGAGACACATTTATTGTTAAAAATCACATCATTCCTGGTAAGCCACATTGCCCAGCATAAGGCAGCCGCTCCCACAAGAATATGTGCAGAAAATTGTTTATTTATACCCCGCAACCAGTTGCCGAACATATTCCGTACACTACGTGATGGGTATAAATTCGAATCTACTTGGACCATAGCCCAAACTGCCCGAGCGAACTTGCACTCAAAAATAGGTGTTTGATAGACTCATCATGTTGGCAAAAGACACATGTCTTGGAACCATGCCAGTTTCGTCGTGCCAGATTATCTCTAGTTAGGATGACTCCTTTGTTAAGAAACCAGACGAAAATCTTCACTCTTAGGGGAATTTTTAGCTTCCACGATTTCCTGTTATCTACTGGAACATCAGAATGAACCATTGCATCATACATGGATTTGACCGAAAATTTGCCATTCTGATGCAAGTTCCATCAAAAAGTGTCCGGCTCATCTGACAGTTGAATGTCCTCCAGGCGAGTGAGTAATTCATTCCATGTTGTCAGACGAGTGCCGAAAAGATCCCTACGGAAAGAAATATCGGGGTTTTCGTGTCCTAAGACTTGCTTGATCGTGACAAATTTATGTCTGACGATCCGGTACAAGCTCGGATATTGCACCATTAATGGAGTGTTCCCTAGCCAGGTATCTTCCCAGAAATGAACCTGACCACCGTCCCTAACCTAGAAGGTCCCAAATTGGAAGAAGAATTCCTTGGCCTTCGTGACACCACTCCAAAAATGTGAATCCCTAGGTTTCCAATGAATTTGAGAGATGGCATTGGATCCCACATACTTGTTGCGAATGATTTCTTGCCATACTCCTGTCACATCCTAGTTCAGCCCCTGTTGTCCTTGCTTGATCTTCTTGCATCATGTTTAAATTTTATTGAAAGTTGAATTGGGGAAAGTGGAAAGCCTCAGAAGTCTTTAACAAAAATGATCAACATTAAAAATTGTTTCAAATGATCCCAACAAAATGTTCCTGCTTACCTCTAAAAATATTGGCAAGAGCTATAACTCAAACCAATATTTTTGGAATCACAGAAATAATTATTCTTGGGCATTTGAATTAAATCACTAGCTATTTGATTTGGGTTTGTATTTACTATAAAATAGATATAAGCCCAATAATTTTGCAAATTTGCATGTGGCTCTGAACTAGTTTCCTAAGTCCACAAAATAATTTTCAAAAGCATAAAAATTGGTTTGTTTGAAAACCAAACTCAAAACAAACTTCAAAAAAAAATAGAAAACAGAACAAACAGAAAATAGAAAAGGCAGGGCCTTACCTGACTTACCTGCCTGGCCCAACTCCTGTTCTGGCCCAGCCCACAGGGGCAACGCCGTCTTCTTCCTCCAGCCAAGAGGAGAAGCAGCTGCATGCCAGCACCCGCGCGGCCGACGTCGCCACCTCCTACTCCAGCGCGACGACCCGGCGCTTCCAGCCATGCCACGGAGACGCCCAGCACCCCCCTGCACCTCTCCCCTCTCCCCCCCCCCCCCCCGTCTCCCTCCACTGGTAGAAAAAGGGCCTGTTGTCCCGGTTCGTAAGGGCCTTTAGTCTCGGTTCCTGAACCGGGACTAAAGTGTCGGTACTAATGCCCTGTCCCTTTAGTCCCGGTTCAATCCAGAACCGGGACTAAAGGCCCTCCACGTGGCCTGTGCGTGGAGCCCAGGCAGGAGACCCTTTGGTCCCGGTTGGTGGCACCAACCGGGACCAATAGGCATCCACGCGTCAGCATTTCTGTGGCTGGGGTTTTTGTTTTTTTTTTTGAAAGGGGGGGGGGTTTGGGGTTTTGGGGGGTTAATTTAGGTGTTTCATATATTGTGTTAGCTAGCTATAATTAATAGAGAGAAGTGTCCTCTCTTATGTCCGTGCTTGGTCGACGCTACGTACTATACATACGTATAGAGAGGGCTAGACACGCTAGCTAGCTAGTAAGAAAACGAAGGAAACAGAAGATCGTCATGAACATATATGCATACAGAGAGAAGTGATATCGACCACCTCTCCTTCTCCTAGAGATTGGTCGAACAACAAGTTCTCGTATATCTATCCGACACTACCGGCTACATATATACAATAATTATCTCTTACAAATATAATCATACGGACTCATGGTCCACATAGTATTCTTCGTCTTCAGTGATCACGTGGTCAAGAAAGAATGCCGCCAATTCCTCTTGAATTGCTCGCATGCGAGCTGGTGCTAGGAGTTCATCCCGCTTCCGAAACATCTAATTTGAAGAAGGGGGTCAATACATATATATATGAATGAATGAAACTCAATACAAATGATGGTAATAAAATAAAATTGTGAATGTTGTTATTTACGTACTTCATATTGTTCGTCAGAGTACCCGCCCCGCTCACAGGTCGTGTGGCGGATGGACTCGCAGACGTAGTATCCACAGAAATCATTCCCTTGTTCCTGCCACAACCACTTTACAAGAAATAGAGGTCAATCAAACTGATAAGCAGGAATGCTAAATGGTATTGATGAAACTAACGCTTGAATCACTAGGACATGCGCGGAACATGCTACTATAGTACTTACTTTCGGGTGTCTAAATTCCAGCTCCTTCGGCAGTCCCGGAACTTTTCTGGTGAATTTTGTCCAAACCCTGCCGGACAAAGAAAACAATTGCTTGATATCAGGAAATGAACAAAGTTGCTGATATGGTATAATGATCGATTTAACTTACTTCTTGAGGATTTCAGTCATGTCCGCATACTCCTGGGGAACTTTTCGTTTAGAGTCCAAGACAGTTACTACTCCCTGCTCAAGCCTAATCTCTAGGAGAATATAGTGGAAACTGCACACGCATGCATAACTCATCAATTACATTACTATAACCTGGACTAATATATAAGGGAAACTGAATATGCACAAGACAGTAACACTCACTTGAAGTTGTAAGGAAAGAGTATTATATCTTTGTTTTCATTTTTTTTGAATGATCGTAGCAAGTTGGCCTCGGTATCTCCGGGACGATGTTCAACTTCAGTTGCATCTATGAGATATGTGTTAACGAACCCAATATCACCGATTTGTCTTCTCTTCAATTCAGCAATCTTCATTCTGCATAATATAGTGAGGATAATTATAAATACATGCAACGAAAAAGATGAGCTATATAGAGAGACTTAATGACAGAAGTAGTAGTACTTACAGACAATAGCAGGTGATCGTTGTTTTATCGAGGGCCAATTGATTGAAAAACTGATAGAACTTCTCAAATGGAATAGGCAACAGTTCAATTCCAATGAGGTCATGCTCCGGTTTAACTCTCGCATACGAAGTACTCCTCCCCCCAGACTCTCTGCAGATTGTCAAGTACCAATCATGTAATCTTCGGATCATTGTTGTTAAAGATTTTTCATCTTTGACGAGAGGCTTCCCATACTCGTATCTGTGTATCTGCACCTCCATGGGATCATAATGTACATCGTCGGGCAGGTAATCGTCAACATTGCCATAACCGGGCACCATCCTCGGATCGACGATGTCTCTAGGCACCTTGAGGGGGGGGGCACTATTGCTTCGCTTGTTCGCCGAGCTGGGCAATTTGTTTCCCAGCTGCTCGTCGTTCTTTTAGCCTTTGATCACTGACTGTACTTCCCGACCGCTCCGCTTCGGCCCATGTCCTTGCAATAATGCGCTCATAGTTGCCTTTCGGCGGAGACTTGGGTGGTTTTGCCAGGGCAGCCAGAGTGCGGTTCACTTTCACCGGATCTACCTTCACCTCCGGAGGTGGATGTCTCTTTGCTCTCAACCCTTGAAACCAGTCATCCACTTCGGTTCGCGCGATCTTCGCGTTCTCCTCCGGGGTCCTCTCGTATGGTAACTTCTGTGGACTCTTCAGAGAAGGACCGAATCTGTATGTCCTCCCGCCTCTGGTTGTACTGCTAGACACCAGCCGAGCAGACGAAGCGGTTGTCTTCTTTACTTACTTACGAGGCGGAGGAGAAGGACTACGACGCGCTGGAGCAGCTGCTGGAGCGGCGGCGGGTCTCTTCCGCCCTTGCTGACGAGGCGGAGAAGGAGGAGGCTGGCTGCACGGGCGCGCCGGCGCAGGCGGAGTGCCGCCACGCGCCGGAGAAGGAGCCCGCCGAGGGCCCTGATCGTCACTCGCCGGAGGAGGAGGCGGTGGAGGAGGCGGAGTGCCCTGACTCGCCGGAGGAGGAGGAGGAGGCGGAGGCGTCTAGTTCGGAAGGTTGATGAGCTCCTTCCGCCATAGGCATGGAGTCTTCAGAGCAGACCCCAGCCGAGTCTCCCCTTCACCGGTAGAGTGGTCAAGCTGGAGGTCCTCAAATCCCTCCGTTATTTCATCCACCATCACCCTAGCATATCCTTCTGGAATCAGCCGGCAGTGAAAAGTTGCGCCGGGTTCAGTAGGATAAACAGAGCCAATAGCCGCCTTGACCTTCAAATTCATCCATTGCGTCATAAGGTGGCAATTTTGAGACTTCGTGATAGCATCCACGGGATAGCTGGAAGGAGCCATCAAGGCATGCTCCGTCTGAAGCAGCTCGGTGGAAGCCACGCTGCTTCTGCGCTGAGATGGCGGGGTAGCTTCGGGGGAAGCTTCGGCAGTACGTTTGCTGCGATTTTCTTCTCGTTCCTCTATCGCATCTACCCTTGCTTGCAGTACCTGCATTTGGGTCTGCTGCACTTTTTTCCTCCTCTCATGGGATTTGTAACCGCCTGCGTCCGGAAACCCAACCTTCCACGGAATGGAGCCTGGCGTGCCTCGTGTCCGTCCAGGGTGCTCAGGATTCCCGAGGGCCATTGTGAGCTCGTCGTTCTCTCTGTCTAGAAAGAACTTCCCTTGCTGCGCTGCTTCGATATACTGCTTAAGCTTCCTGACTGGTATGTCCATTTGATCGTTCGTCCAAATGCACTTCCCTGTTACAGGGTCCATGGTTCCGCCAGCCCCGAAGAACCAAGTCCGGCAACGGTCTGGCCAGCTAATTGTCTCTAGTTCGATCCCTTTATCAACCAGATCATTCTCAATCTTGGCCCAGTTAGGCTGGGCTACGAGGTAGCCACCTGACCCCGTGCGATGGTGAAGCCTCTTCTTCGCAGCATTTTGCTTGTTTGTCGCCGACATCTTCTTACTCTTTTCCGATGTCTTGTGGGCTACAAATGCGGGCCGGTGATCTCTGATCTTCTCATATCTGCCCTTGAATTCTGGTGTCTCATTATTTTCGACAAACTTATTCAGCTCTTTCTTCCACCTCCTGAATAGTTCTGCCATCCTCTTAAGAGCAAAAGACTTGATTAATTGCTCTTTAACTGGGTTCTCTGGATTATCCTCTGGCGGTAGGATGAAATTTGACTTCAGCTCAGTCCAAAGATCATTTTTCTGCATATCATTGACATAAGACACCTCAGGGTCTTCTGTAGCCGGCTTAAACCATTGCTGGATGCTTATCGGGATCTTGTCCCTAACCAGAACCCCGCACTGAGCAACAAATGCGCTCTTTGTCCGGAGGGGTTCAATCGGTTGGCCGTCGGGCGCGATTGCTATGATCTCAAACTTTTCATCCGAGCTCAACTTTTTATTCGGGCCTCGTCTCTTTAACGAAGTTGTGCTCAATCCGGAGGGCTAGAAAAAAGAACAAAGACTTAATTAATATGTGTACATACCAAAACAATGAATGCATCAATAAGCTAGTCAGCACAAGCTTAACTAATATATATACCTGGCCGGACTCGGTTCGGTCACCGGAGCCGTCATCACGGTCTCCTTCTTGCACCGGCATTGGGTCACCGGAGCCGTCCTCATGTTCTTCTTCTTGCACCGGCATTAGGTCACCGTAGCCATCTTCTTCACCCTCTCCTTCCAGACCATCGGTGTCATTGAGAAACAACGAGACGGCATCACTTCCTTCTGCGATTATGTCCCTCAACAACACTTCTTTTGCTTCGTCTAGGGCGGTGTCCATAGTTTCTATAAATATTTACAACATGGCAATTATTATTCAAACATGACAGATGGATATATTAGTGCCAAACGTAGAACTAGCTACCTAATCATAGTAAGGAATCATATATATTAATTAGTGGTCTCGACCCCCCCCCCCCACGTGTTGAAGCTATCGGGAGGGGGTATATATCGACAACGATGACACTACATCTATATGTCCCTCGACGACCCTCGTTCCCGATAAAAAAAGAGGAAGAAGAAGAAAAAAAGAGGAGAAGAAAGAATAGAGGAGAAGAACTCCTCTATTCTTTCTTCTCCTCTTTTTTTTTCTTCTTCCTCTTCTTTTTTTATCCTCTTCTTCCTCTCATGTTCGGGAGGATCGCCGAGGGGTCGGAAGGTTGCCTAGTGTCAAAGGATTCAACAAAACCATGTCTTCATCATTAGGCGAAAGTAACAGGTGCATGATGGTACGAAGCTCTCCAAAGTTATTTTGGAATGGAGTCCTAGATAGGATAATTCGCTTTTTGGTACAAAGTTCAGCAAGAACCTTCCAACTATCGTTATTTGGAAGGCCTTTGCTGAAATTCATACAAAAAGGCAAATTATCCTATCCGGGACACCATTCCAAAATAACTTTGGAGGACTTCGTCATGCCCTGGTTACTTCCAGCTAATGATGAAGCCATGGATTTCTTCAATACTTTGACACTAGGAAACCTCTCTCGACCCCTCGGCGATCCTCGACCACTCGAACCCTCGACGACCCTGGAACCCTCGACCCCTAGACGACCCTGAAATAAAAAGAGGAGAAGAAGAAAGGAATATCTAGAGGAGAAGATCGAAGAAAAAAAAGAAGAAAAAAAACAGGAGAAGAAGAAAGGAATAGAGGAATATATTCTATTTTCTCTTCTTCTCCTCTATTCCTTTCTTCTTCTCCTCTTCTATTTTTCTTTTTCTTATTTATTTTTCCCCTTCTTCCTCTCCTCTTCTTCTCCTTTCTTCCTCTTCTTATTTTCCTTTTTCCTCTCCTTCTTTTTCTTCTTCTTCCTTCTTTCTAGCTAGATATATAAAACTTTTCTAAAAATCTAACTTTTGCATATATACATGGAAAAAATTGTTATCGGGGAGGGAATATATTCTATTTTCTCTTCTTCTCCTCTATTCCTTTCTTCTTCTCCTCTTCTTTTTTTCTTTTTCTTATTTATTTTTCCCCTTCTTCCTCTCCTCTTCTTCTCCTTTCTTCCTCTTCTTATTTTCCTTTTTCCTCTCCTTCTTTTTCTTCTTCTTCCTTCTTTCTAGCTAGATATATAAAACTTTTCTAAAAATGTAACTTTTGCATATATACATGGAAAAAATTGTTATCGGGGAGGGAATATATTCTATTTTCTCTTCTTCTCCTCTATTCCTTTCTTCTTCTCCTCTTCTTTTTTTTCTTTTTCTTATTTATTTTTCCCCTTCTTCCTCTCCTCTTCTTCGCCTTTCTTCCTCTTCTTATTTTCCTTTTTCCTCTCCTTCTTTTTCTTCTTCTTTCTTCTTTCTAGCTAGATATATAAAACTTTTCTAAAAATGTAACTTTTGCATATATACATGGAAAAAACTGTTATCGGGGAGGGAATATATTCTATTTTCTCTTCTTCTCCTCTATTCCTTTCTTCTTCTCCTCTTTGTTTTTTTATTTTTCTTATTTATTTTTCCCCTTCTTCCTCTCCTCTTCTTCTCCTTTCTTCCTCTTCTTATTTTCCTTTTTCCTCTCCTTCTTTTTCTTCTTTTTCCTTCTTTCTAGCTAGATATATAAAACTTTTCTAAAAATGTAACTTTTGCATATATACATGGAAAAAATTGTTATTGGGGAGGGAGTATATCGACCCCCCCCCCCCTCGACCCTCTTTTACTTCTTCTTCCTTCTTCCTTCTTCCTCTTTTCTTCTCCAACACAAAACACATCTCATCTCATCTCATTTCATCCAAAAATAATTCTTTGCATATGAACATACATACATTTACTTTTTTTCTTAAATGTTACATATGAACATTTTCTTAAATGAGCATATGAACATTTTTTAAATATTAATGAGCATATGAACATACATATCAACAAAAAATAGACCTTTTTCTTGGTAACAAAAAAAATGCAAAAACAAGCATTATATATACAGCATATACAGAGCATTATACAGTGAACATACATACATACATACATACATACATACATACAGTGAGCATATACATGAGCATTATACGGCGACGGCGACGATGGTTGGCGGTGGCGCGCGCTTACGGATGACGTGTGGGGACGGCAATGAGAAGGAAAAGGGGAGGAGGCACGGGCTCACAGCGCGGGGAGGGGTCGAGGTCACCGGCCGGAATCGGTGCGGGCGACGATGACGGCGTCGGCGGGGACGGCGGGCGGCTTCGGGGCAGCCTGGCGGCGACGGGGCAGGGGCGACAACGGGGCGCGCGGACGGCGTCGGCGCGGCACGCGGACGGCGTTTGGGCGGCGGGCGGCGTCGGGGCAGCGGATCGTCGTCGATCTGGGCAGCCTGGCAGCGTCGATGAGCTCGGCGTCGTCGGGCGGGCCGGGGGGCAACTGGCGATGAGTTCGTCAAATTTTCCCAAGTGCTACTTATATACCCAGGCCTTTGGTCCCGGTTCGTGGCACAAACCGGGACTAAAGGGGGCATTGGTCTCGGTTGGTGGCACCAATCGGGACCATAGGTCTCTTTTCAGCAGCCGAAAGGGCGGGAAGCAGAGGCCTATGGTCCCGGTTGGTGGCACCAACCAGGACTAAAGGGGGGCATTGGTCACGGTTGGTGACACGAACCGTGACCAATGCCCCCTTTAGTCCCGGTTGGTGCCACCAACCGGGACCAATGGCCTTGTGCTGCCCCGCGCCCAAAAGTTTAGTCCCACCTCGCTAGTTGAGAGGGCTCGGGAGTGGTTTATAAGCGCTGCTGCGCCCACCCTCCCGAGCTCCTCTCAACTGCTGGCTTTCGGGCCTAATCTGTCACTGCAATGCCTGTGGGCCTACTGGGCCTGCTGTGGGCCCGAATCCTGGCCCATGGTAGGGTTTCTAGTCGTATTCAGGCCGTGGTGGCCCAGTAGGTGGCATTTTTTGTCTTTTTGTTGCTTTATTTATTTTCTTTTGTTTTTTGCTTTATTTTTTAACTCTTTATGCTTTTAGTTTTAGAAAAATTATAAACTTTTTGTTAATGCCATTAGTTTTCAAATTTGAAAATATTTTTTTAGTTTTTTGTTTTCTTTGTTGCTTTATTTATTTTATTTTGTGATTAACTTTACTATAAAAATAGTTTTTTCCTATTTTTTTGATTTGTTTTTTGCATTATTTATTTTCTTTTGTTTTTTGCTTTAATTTTTAATTCTGTTTGCTTTTAGGTTAGTAAAAATTATAAACTTTCTGTTAGTGCCATTAGTTTTAGAAAAATTATAAACTTTTTGTTAATGCCATTAGTTTTCAAATTTGAAAATAATTTTTTAGTTTTTTTGTTTTCTTTGTTGCTTTATTTATTTTATTTTGTGATTAACTTTATTATAAAAATAGTTTTTTCCTTTTTTTTGATTTGTTTTTTGCATTATTTATTTTCTTTTGTTTTTTGCTTTAATTTTTAATTCTGTTTGCTTTTAGGTTAGTAAAATTATAAACTTTCTGTTAGTGCCATTAGTTTTAGAAAAATTATAAACTTTCTGTTAGTGCCATTAGTATTACGAGGGCCGAACCATAAGACATGAAAGCATTTCAAATGAACTCTGAAAAAGTTGAAAGTTGGGATGGTATCATAATTTCACCCACATAGCATGTGCATGTACAAAACGGACAATGGTAGCATGTTCGTGTGTTACAAAGTTGCGGGAGAAAGTCTTCACTTTTTCTTCGCTTGTGTCATTTGCTTATTGCGCCGTAACCATAGATAATCTTCATTGTTTATCAGGATGCTTGGGTCAGCCTTGACATTGAAGGGAGGAATTTCATGAAACTTTTCATAATCTTCAGACATGTCTGTCTTGCCGTCCACTCCCAGGATGTCCTTTTTTCCTAAAAGAACTATGTGGCGCTTTGGCTCATCGTATGATGTATTCGCTTCCTTATCTTTTCTTTTTCTCGGTTTGGTAGACATGTCCTTCACATAGATAACCTGTGCCACATCATTGGCTAGGACGAACGGTTCGTCAGTGTACCCAAGATTTTTCAGATCCACTGTTGTCATTCCGTACTGTGGGTCTACCTGTACCCCGCCGCCTAACAGATTGACCCATTTGCACTTAAACAAAGGGACCTTAAAATCAGGTCCGTAGTCAAGTTCCCATATGTCCACTATGTAACCATAATATATATCCTTTCCGCTCTCGGTTGCTGCATCAAAGCGGACACCGCTGTTTTGGTTGGTGCTCTTTTGATCTTGGGCGATCGTGTAAAATGTATTCCCATTTATCTCGTATCCTTTGTAAGTCAATATAGTCAAAGATGGTCCCCTGGACAACAAGTACAACTCATCACAAATAGTGTTGTCACCTCTGAGACGTGTTTCCAACCAACTGCTGAAAGTCCTGATGTGTTCACATGTAATCCAGTCGTCGCACTGCTCCGGGTGTTTGGAGCGCAGACTGTTCTTGTGTTCATCGACATACGGGGTCACCAAGGTAGAGTTCTGTAGAACTGTGTAGTGTGCTTGAGACCAAGAATATCTGTCCCTGCATATTATTGAGTCTCTTCCAAGAGTGCCTTTTCCAGTCAGTATCCCCCCTCATACCGCGATTTAGGGAGACCTATCTTGTTAAGGCCAGGAATGAAGTCAACACAAAACCCGATAACATCTTCTATTTGATGGCCCATGGAGATGCTTCCTTCTGGCCTAGCGCGATTACGGACATATTTCTTTAGGACTCCCATGAACCTTTCAAAGGGGAACATATTGTGTAGAAATACGGGCCCCAGGATGACAATCTCGTCGACTAGATGAACTAGGACGTGCGTCATGATTTTGAAGAAGGATGGTGGGAACACCAGCTCGAAACTGACAAGACATTGCGCCACATCACTCCTTAGCCTTGGTACGATTTCTGGATCGATCACCTCCTGAGAGATTTCATTGAGGAATGCACATAGCTTCACAATGGCTAATCGGACGTTTTCCGGTAGAAGCCCCCTCAATGCAACCGGAAGCAGTTGCATCATAATCACGTGGCAGTCATGAGACTTTAGGTTCTGAAACTTTTTCTCTGGCATATTTATTATTCCCTTTATATTCGACGAGAAGCCAGTCGTGACCTTCATACTGAGCAGGCATTCAACAAAGATTTTTTTCTCTTCTTTCGTAAGAGCGTAGCTGGCAGGACCTTTATACTGCTTCGGAGGCATGCCGTCTTTTTCGTGCAAACGTTGCAGGTCCTCCCGTGCCTCAGGTGTATCTTTTGTCTTCCCATACACGCCCAAGAAGCCTAGCAGGTTCACGCAAAGGTTCTTCGTCACGTGCATCACGTCGATTGAGGAGCGGACCTCTAGGTCTTTCCAGTAGGGTAGGTCCCAAAATATAGATTTCTTCTTCCACATGGGTGCGTGTCCCTCAGCGTCATTCGGAACAGCTAGTCCACCAGGACCCTTTCCAAAGATTGCGTAGTGTAAATCATTGACCATAGCAAGCACGTGATCACCGGTGCGCATGGCGGGCTTCTTCCGGTGATCTGCCTCGCCTTTGAAATGCTTGGCTTTCTTTCGACATTGATGGTTGGTCGGAAGAAATCGATGATGGCCCAGGTACACATTCTTCCTGCATTTGTCCAGGTATATACTTTCAGTGTCATCTAAACAGTGCGTGCATGCGTGATATACTTTGTTTGTCTATCCTGAAAGGTTACTGAGAGCGGGCCAATCGTTGATGGTCACGAACAGCAACGCCTTAAGGTTAAATTCCTCCTGCCTGTGCTCATCCCACGTACGTACACCATTTTCATTCCACAGCTGTAAAAGTTCTTCAACTAATGGCCTTAGGTACACATCAATTTCGTTGCCGGGTTGCTTAGGGCCTTGGATGAGAACTGGCATCATAATGAACTTCCGCTTCATGCACATCCAAGGAGGAAGGTTATACATACATAGAGTCACGGGCCAGGTGCTGTGATTGCTGCTCTGCTCCCCGAAAGGATTAATGCCATCCGCGCTTAAAGCAAACCATACATTCCTTGGGTCCTTTGCAAACTCATCAGAGTACTTTCTCTTGATTTTTCTCCACTGCGACCCATTAGCGGGTGCTCTCAACTTCCCATCTTTCTTTCGGTTCTCACCGTGCCATCGCATCAACTTGGCATGCTCTTCGCTTTTGAACAGACGTTTCAACTGTGGTATTATAGGAGCATACCACATCACCTTCGCAGGAACCCTCTTCCTGGGGGCCTCGCCGTCAACATCACCAGGGTCATCTCGTCTGATCTTATACCGCAATGCACCGCATACCGGGCATGCGTTCAGATCCTTGTATGCACTGCTGTAGAGGATGCAGTCATTAGGGCATGCATGTATCTTCTCCACCTCCAATCCTAGAGGGCATACGACCTTTGCTGCGTATGTACTATCGGGCAATTCGTTATCCTTTGGAAGCTTCTTCTTCAATATTTTCAGTAGCTTCTCAAATCCTTTGTCAGCCACAACATTCTCTGCCTTCCACTGCAGCAATTCCAGTATGGTACCGAGCTTTGTGTTGCCATCTTCGCAATTAGGGTATAACCCTTTTTTGTGATCCTCTAACATGCGATCGAACTTCAGCTTCTCCTTTTGACTAATGCATTGCATCCTTGCATCGACAATGACTCGGCGGAGATCATCATCATCGGGTACATCGTCTGGTTCCTCTTGATCTTCAGCAGCTTCACCCGTTGCAGCATCATTGGGCACATCGTCTGGTTCCTCTTGATCTTCACCAGCTCCCCCCGTTGCAGCATCACCGTATTCAGGGGGCACATAGTTGTCATCGTAGTCTTCTTCTTCGCCGTCTTCCATCATAACCCCTATTTCTCCGTGCCTCGTCCAAACATTATAGTGTGGCATGAAACCCTTGTAAAGCAGGTGGGAGTGAAGGATTTTCTGGTTAGAGTAAGACCTCGTATTCCCACATTCAGTGCATGGACAACACATAAAACCATTCTGCTTGTTTGCCTCAGCCGCATCGAGAAACTCATGCACGCCCTTAATGTACTCGCGGGTGTGTCTGTCACCGTACATCCATTGTCGGTTCATCTGCGTGCATTATATATAATTAAGTGTCCAAATTAATAGAAGTTCATCATCACATTAAAACCAAAGTGCATACATAGTTCTCATCTAACAACATATAGCTCTCTAGAGCATCTAATTAATTAAACCATACATTGAAACTATGTAAAACATTTCAATGTGAAAACAAATGCGATCATAATCGCAACCAAGGTAACAATTGATCCAACGGCATAATGATACCAAGCCTCAGTATGAATGGCATATTTTCTAATCTTTCTAATCTTCAAGCGCATTGCATCCATCTTGATCTTGTGATCATCGACGACATCCGCAACATGCAACTCCAATATCATCTTCTCCTCCTCAATTTTTTTTTATTTTTTGCTTCAACAAATTGTTTTCTTCTTCAACTAAATTTAACCTCTCGACAATAGGGTCGGTTGGCATTTATGATTCACATACATTCTAGATAAATAAAATCTATGTCACGTTGGTCGGCATAATTTTCATAAACAATAAATGAACCAATAGTTATAAAGATAATATACATACCACATCCGAATCATAGACAGGACGAGGGCCGACGGGGGCGGATACCAAAAACATCGCACTATATAAGATGCAATAATAAATGTAAGAAAATGATACAAGTATTTATCTAAACATACAAGTAAGAATATTTTTCCTTTCAGAAAGAAGATAAGAACAAGAGGCTCACCACGGTGGTGTCGGTGATGAGATCGGCGCGGGTGATCAACGGCGGTGAAGACGGGGACGGGGCGTGACGGGCCGCTAAATCTAGACAAATCTCGAGGAAAATGGAGCTTGGAGGTCGAGCTTCGAGAGGAGAAAGCTTAAGTAGTGTGGCTCGGGCATTCCATCGAACACCTCATGTGCATAGGAGGTGAGCTAGAGCACCACAAAGCCCTCTCCCCCTCGGCCAGAGAAAAACAGAGCACTGGGGTGCTCTGCTCGCGAGCGAGGGGTATATATAGGCACGTCATTGGTCCCGGTTGGTGACATGAGCCAGGACTAAAGGGGAGCCTTTGGTCCCGGTTCAAGCCACCAACCGGGACCAATGGTGGTGGGCCAGGAGCGAGGCCCATTGGTCCCGGTTCATCCCACCAACCGGGACCAATGGCCCATGTGGCCCGGCTGGCCCCCTGGGCTCATGAACCGGGACCAATGCCCACATTGGTCCCGGTTCTGGACTGAACCGGGACTAATGGACTGACCCGGCCTGGACCAAAGCCCTGTTTTCTACTAGTGCTCACCCTCTCCCACGATGGCCGAGCGCCATCCTCGCTGCCGTTCGCCGTAGTCGTCACCAGAGCCACCCCCTCGCCCCTCTGTCGTGCCTGAGCTCCGCCTCCGTCGTCTACGCCTCCTCGACGACTCATGCGATGCCGGACGCCCTGAAGCCTCGCCAACACCGTCGTTCCCCTCGTCGGTCGCCACGGATCCTCGCCACCGATTCAGGAGCTACAGGACCTCCCCGAGCACTCTGAGCTTCTCTGCGAGTCCTTCGTGAGCCCCTCTTTCCCCTACCCCTAGCCTCGTTGCTTCGCTCGACCTCTAGCTAGCGCTGCCGCCATGGCCGAGCTCCGCCGCCGCCTGCCTTGTCGTGTGCCACCATTACATCCCGCGCCCGTCGTTGCAGAGCACGGCAATGAGCTCGTCGTGCCTCCAGGAGGCCGGCTATCCCTTTTGCTAGCTCGCCCGTGCCCCGTAGCACCGCTGCCCGCATATGCCTGAGCGCCGTCACCGCCCACCTCAACGTCGGCGAACCCAGAGCCCTCCCTTGTAGCTGCCACTTGCACCACCCGACGCGCCTCTCTGCGAGCTTTTGAAAGAGCCTAGCCGCGCTTCAAACGGCCGCCGGAATCGGCCGGCCGGAGTACCTCCACCGTCGGCTGTGGTCGCCGGTGACTAACCGCCGGCGTAACCAGCCATTAGGGCCTAAGCACCCTGCTAATTACCCCCTGCAGTCAATAACAGTCGGGCCCCACCGCATTACTAACTGGCTAACCAAATAGTTTAAGGATAATCTAATTACCATGGGGCCACGTGTCAGATTTGACTATGCTGACGTGGCCGTTGACCGGGCCCACCTGTCAGTGACCCTGGCCAGCACCGTGTCACTGACCAGTGGGACCCACTAGTCAGTTTTGACCCAGAACAGCTCAGTTGACCTGCTGATGTCACACACACGTCATGCTGACGCAATAAATGATTTTCTTGATTTAAGTTTATTCAGGAAATTCCACAAAATGCCCAAAACTTCTAAAAATCATAGAAATTAATCTATAGCTCCAAATGAAATAAATTATATATGAAAAATTATCAGAAAAATTCAAGAAATCCATCTGTACCATTTTCATGCATGTTAGAACAACTTAAGGCCACTGTTTAGGCCAATTCATATAAATGGAATTTATACTCTCACATATGGAGTTTGAATCTGAACCTAGGGTTCAAACCAACTCCATTTAACATGTTGCTAGTTGCATTAGCTCAAACCACAGCATATTGACATGTCATGATCATGCATCATATTGTGCATTGCATTGATTGTGTTTCTTTCTCTGTTGCCGGTATTTGTCCCCTCTCGATAGACGTGGTTTTGACGATGAGATCGATGACACCGATGAAGAACTATACTATCTTCAGAAGTGCCAGGCAAGCAAAACCCCCTTGTTCATTCCGATACAATCCCACTCTCTCGCTCCTGCTCTCTTTTACTGCATTAGGACAACAACGATTCAACTGTTACATGTTGCGGTAGTTGAACCCCTTTCCTCTGCATGACCTGTCATTGCCACAGTAAATAGATGAAACCCACTAGCATGAGTAGGAGTTGTTTGAGCCCTGATGTGCCTACTCCTTCATGCTTGTTTGTCATGCCTGCTAATGCATAGAGTTGTGTCAGGTCTGATTCATCGGGAATGAATCGGAGGTGTGTGAACATGTCCTACTGTGTGTGAGCTAAGTGTGTGAACACATTTTGGTAAAGGTAGCGGTGAGAGGCCATGTAGGAGTACATGGTGGGTTGTCTCATTGAAGCCGTCCTCAGGAACTGAGTTCTGTGTTTGTGATTCATGAAACAGTTACTACCACGCATTGGGCCCGAAACCAATGGACCCTCTCGGCTTCTTGATCACCCTTGTCCTCTATCCAGGAGTTGCAACTAGTTTCTGGTGTTTATAGGATATGTGTTGGCAGCCGTGCGTAGCGCTGACCCTACGGGTGGGCTATGATGCGGTAGATACACCATGGCCGGGCATGCCGGGCGCCCGTTTGGTGTCTCGGAACCCTGTACACATCGTCCGGGGCCATATGTGGAAACCTCGGCCGGACTCCCTGCGGATGGAACCTGGATAGGCGATAAACCTGGACTAGAGACTTGAGTGTTTAGGTAGGCCGTGGCCGACACCCTCGTTGGACTTCCGCTTGAAGGTTGCCGAGTACATGTCGTGTAAACGGCGGTAAGTGGTGAGAGCGTGTGTGAAGAAGTACACCCCTGCAGGGTTAACATCTTCTATTCGAATAGCCGTGTCCGCAGTAATGGACTTCTGGGTTGGCTATAACAGTTCATAGACAAGTGAAAGTGGATACTCTAAAACTTGCAAGATAAGTGTGAGTGCTATGGATGGCCTTCTCGTAGGGAGACGGGAGCGGATCCATAGTGGTGTATTGGATGGTGAATATGTGGACTCGTGTGCGCCACCTCAAAGAGTTGCTTGTAGTCGTGGTTCAGGATAGCCACCGAGTCAAAGCTGGCTTGCTGCAGTTAAACTCCACCATACCTTCGTTGATAATGATGCATATGTAGTTAGATCTGATGTAAGTCTTACTAGGTACATTTGTACTCACGTTTGCTTAATTTATGTTTTGCAGAGAGACGTCAGTATCACTAGTAGTTCCGCTTGGACTTCGACGTTTAGCTTGTTACCTCAGCTACGATCTTGTACCCTTGGGAGGGTCTTGTAAATAGTCAGGCTTCTTAGTCTTTTTTTCCATTTGTAGATGTCTGTACTCAGACATGTTAAGCTTCTGCATGTGTTTGACTTGTATGCTCTGAATGTTGGGTCATGAGACCCATGTTTGTAATATCTCGCTCCTCGGAGCCTAATGAATAAATGTTTGAGTCGTACAGTCTTGTCATGATGCCATGTTGTATTTACACATCTCGAGCATATTGTGTGTATGATTGAAATGCTTGGTATGTGTGGGATCCGACAATCTAGTTGTTTATCCTTGGCAGCCTCTCTTATGGGGAAATATAGTTTTGTGCTTCCATGAGCCATAGTAGTCCACTACAGCCCGGTTCACCGGACTCCTGTTAGCCCAGCACTACTGCTCAGGACACTTGACTGGCCGGCATGTGTTTCACTTTGTTCCTGTGTCTGTCCCTTCGGGGAAATGTCACGCGATAACATCCGGAGTCCTGCCTAGCCTGCTACAGCCCGGGTTCCCGGAGTCCTGTTAGCCTAGTGCTAAAGCCCGGATTTACACGCTGCTGACTGACATGCTCGATGTGATTCATGTATGCCTGTCCCCATAGGTTAGTGCCGCTTTGGGTTCACGACTAGCCATGTCGGCCCGGGTTCTCTGTCATATGGATGCTAGTGACACTATCATATACGTGAGCCAAAAGACGCAAATGGTCCCGGGCCATGGTAAGGCGACACCCGTGGGAATACCGTGCGTGAGGCCGCAAAGTGATATGAGGTGTTATCGGCTAGATCGACGTGACATGGAATCGGGGTCCTGACAGCTTTGGTATCAGAGCCTGACTGCCTGTAGGATTACCAAGCCAAACTGGTCGAAGTCGAGTCTAGAAATGCTTTAGTTATGTAAGGGAATTGATTGTGGAAGGGAACGTAAGGCTCTTTTTACTCCTTTACCTTATGTCCTTCTGATCTAAGTCAGCCTCTTCTTTTCTACGAGGATTAAGAACTAGGCGTTCTCATCTATTTATCAGGATGACGTGTTCTAATCCATAGACTTATAGAATTGATAGTTTCAAGCCTCAGTTCCATTCCTACTACTTCCGTATGTTGATAGTTGATCTTGGAACCTTGATATTGTGTTGTTGAGTGGTTATGCCACTATTTTGCAGGATGTCTCAAATAATTTTGAGCATTACAGCTGTTATGCTGTCCGAGTCATCCCAGGTCTCTAACTAGTCTGATGCATTTGCAAATCCCTTCTTCCCGTTTCCGATGTCCTTTTGGGCCAGATTAAGCACACTAGCGGTCTGTTGAGGTACTCTACTCCTCGACATATATGTTGGAGCTATTATAATGAGCCTAGGTGTTTAGGGAGTCACCTAGTAATATAGCCATGTTTTGTGTTCCCGGTGTGATGATTCTGGCCATCATTCTCGAAAGCATCCCATCATGTTATTAGTTAGTAGGTATTCTATTCATGGGTTCTTGAACCCGAGATTCACCTTACTTAATTCATGTTCATAGTGCTTGCTAGTTCCTTTAGGATAATTAGTAACCCTTGTGATAGTCCTCGAGGTCCATGGTATATCATTCTTCCAGATATCCTGAACCATTCTTGGCAGAAGTTCTTTGAACCAAAAGATCACAACTAGAGTGCTCTTGATGAGTTCTCCGTTATACTTGTGACTCTGCCAATCCTACCTCTCTGCATGGGTTATCCGGAAGAAATATGTTGAACTCGTTCGACAAGTTAATCTATGCATCCACAACTTAGAAAGTTATATGTTCCATGAGTTGCCCCTCTTTAGTTGTTTCCTGACCTTCGGATATCAATTGATAGTCAAGGGTATGCGTGCATTCGTCCAACGATGCCTATTATTCTTGTGGTCCGTCAAGCCATTCTATTCTAGAATGACTAGGAGAAACAAACTCCAATACCTCATCCGTATCTAGGATTGGGTCAAAGCAGTTGTATTCCGCAGATCAAAATGCCAATCCAGCTTTTGATTATGTTCTACCCTGAAGTATTGCCCTCTTTATGTCAGGCATATCATAGGAATTGCACAACCTCCTATGAACACTTGATACAGTGATACTTCTCGCCATCATCGTTCATTCCTCGGCCTCCGTGTTATTGTAACTGGAATGCCGACAAGTGAATTGTGATGTATGAAATCAATACTCCGAGCAACTCATTGCCTGGTAGTAAATGGACAATATTCTCATTCTTAGTGTGTTGGTTATTGAACTACCATTCTAAGATTGATCGTGCTACCTATTCCATATTTCTGGAGCACTATTCGATCAATGAGTTAGGATTGTGTCAAACCCTTGCTCTATTGATCACATCGTCTTGCCTCGCAAAGCAAGATTGTTCTCGAGCTTAATAACATATCGGTGGGTTGTGATTTTCCAAATATCTTCTTGGAAGTATCACCAGGTTGTCACCTGATCGCTATGTTGAGTTCGTGATCAAGTTGGTTTCTTGTAGCCACCCTTTTCTCCAAGAATCTGTGTTGGATACCCCTGAGCTAGTTGGTTAAGCTTAACAACAACTTGGAGAGTTGGAAGATAAAAGCTTGTCTTGCTTAGTTCGTGTTAAGGGATATCTTTTGTGTGTGTGTGTTGAAGAAAGATGATATGTTCATCGATTGGTCCTCGTGATCAGTTATTGGATCTATTGCCTTGTCCAAACTTTGATTTGAGTGTGGGCTATCCTCAAATCAAATCAGAACCAACGATGTTCGTAATGTTGTCCTACTCGAGGTTGATTCCTCGGGCATACACCATTACATCCTTTGTTCTGACCAATGCTATCATCGTGTTCACTTAATTGTGGAATTCCATCTATATGGAAGCCTAGATGGTTGTTTGTTGAGCCCATTGACAACATTATCATCTTGTCCATGATTCATGTTGAACATCTAAGTCAGCGTTGGAAACTTTGAAAGCATTTCTTCATGGTAGCTCATGAAGCATATGTTTGGATGAAAGAAGTGACTACCTCTAATTCACGTGCATTTGGTGAAAGTTGCCACCGTGGATTCAAGAAAGCTTGTTCTGCTTCCTTGGAATCATCCCAAGTTAGTCATGCATGTGCGAAGTATTCTATGGTTTGATAGGCTCGCTACCTCCAGTCCATATGTGTCCCTAGCACACCAAGCCACTGACTGATTTGTTCTAAGAGAAGGAGTTAAGTGCTAATCCATGGTAATGCACAAGCCTTCGATATCCTCGATGATGGTTCCCACCCTGAACTTGGTAGTGTTTTATCATAAGACTACTATGTGGTCATGCTTGTCTAGGACAGCATGTTCACATATGTTTAGCAGGACCAGCTCATGTTCTGGAGCTTACTATTGTAGCTCATTTCCTGAGAATCTCGCCACGTCATCTCGTCGATTTGTGTTGCAAACTTTCACTTTTCTTTCTAGATTCGACGAGTCTGGAATATCCTGACACCAACCAGATCTGAATCTTAAGCAGATATGATGGTTGGAACGTGTCCCAAGAGTTATAATATTGGTCTCTCGGTAACCCGGTAACGTGGATGTCGTGGCCAACCCACCTAGTCGGAAGGTCTATTATTGTAATATCTTGGTTGAAGAAGTTGGTCACCTCCCCATAAGGATCTCGCAGGATCTGCCTCCGTAGTTATTCCTTATGGATTCTTAAGCTTCCCAAGTCCGACCTTTTAATTGATGTTCTAGTTATCAAACCATATCTACAAATGGGTTGCGCTAGCACATCAAGGAGAACATTAGAAGCGGGGTGCTAAATGTCTCTCGGTCGATCATCCAGATTTCGTTCCCTTGGCCTCACTAAGGTGAAATCTGAGAAAGGGGTGTCTTCTATGCATCTGCATTGTCCATCAGTATTTGTCAAGGTAGTAAGATGTGTTGCCAGGATCCTCGACACGGATGTTGGTAGAACCTTGATGAATATGGAAATGCTCAAGTTCCTAAGAGCACGCGCAAGCAAAATCATCCCTTGCGTTGTCTTCAACAAGGTAGTCCACATCATCCATCCTAGTCCGAGTATGCCATTTCTTCGAGCTATTTCAAACGATCAGTTGTAAATTGCCTTAAGCTGGAATGAAGAGTTTCAATGATCTATGGATCAAAAGTAATTCTTTTTGCCACTTAAGGGAATATCTCTGCGAGTCACCTTCTTAAAGGTGTCTCGTTGTGGTATCATGGCAACCCAACTCCTTGCTATGTCGACACCGTTCACCACCCTCCTAGGTGTGGGGATTCCGCTACTTATTTAAACCTTGTCATATGCTCATTTCCATCATTCTTAATGTGTGTATCGTGTCTCATCTCGACAGATGTCTCTATGTCTCGTTCTGAGAGTTGATCGTCGGTTGCTCGATCTTTGAGAAGATCGATTCTTCGAGGGTTTCTTTTCTTTCCGTCATCATGCTGGATGAAGATCTCGAAAGCAAAGACGTTAAGATCAAGATGACGCAATGAATCAACATCCTCGGAAAGGGCAGTTGGATCAAGAAGACCGCGATAGTTTGGTGACCCCCTTCCTTCTTACCTCACGTCTCGAATCTCGGGTTGAGATTCTTGTTTAGTGGGGGTGAGTTGTCACATCCCTAGCTCAGCCCCTGTTGTCCTTGCTTGATCTTCTTGCATCATGTTTAAATTTTATTGAAAGTTGAATTGGGGAAATTGGAAAGCCTCAGAAGTCTTAAACAAAAATGATCAACATTAAAAATTGTTTCAAATGAGCCCAACAAAATGTTCCTGCTTACCTCTAAAAATATTGGCAAGAGCTATAACTCAAACCAATATTTTTGGAATCACAAAAATAATTATTCTTGGGCATTTGAATTAAATCACTAGCTATTTGATTTGGGTTTATATTTACTATAAAATAGATATAAGCCCAATAATTTCGAAATTTTGCATGTGGCTCTGAACTAGTTTCCTAAGTCCACAAAATAATTTTCAAAAGCATAAAAATTGGTTTGTTTGAAAACCAAACTCAAAACAAACTTCAAAAAATAATAGAAAAAAGAACAAACAGAAAATAGAAAAGGCAGGGCCTTACCTGACTTACCTTCCTGGCCCAACTCCTGTTCCGGCCCAGCCCACAGGGGCAACGCCGTCTTCTTCCTCCGGCCAGGAGGAGAAGCAGCTGCGTGCCTGCACCCGCGCGGCCGACGACGCCACCTCCTGCTCCAGCGCGATGACCCGGCGCTTCCAGCCACGCCACGGAGACGCCCAGCACCCCCTGCACCTCTCCCCTCTCTCCCCCTCATCTCCCTCACCCTCTCCCGCAATGGTCGAGTGCCATCCTCGCCGCCGTTCTCCGTAGTCGTCACCAGAGCCACCCCCTCGCCCCTCTGTCATGCCCATGAGCTGCACCTACGTCGTCTACGCCTCCTCGACGACTGCGACGCCGGACGCCCTGAAGCCTCGCCAACACCGTCGTTCCCCTCGTCGGTCGCCGCGGATCCTCGCCGCCGATTCTGGAGCTACAGGACCTCCCCGAGCACTCTGAGCTTCTCTGCGAGTCCTCCGTGAGCCCCTCTTTCCCCTACCCCTAGCCTCGTTGCTTCGCTCGACCTCTAGCTAGCGTTGCTGCCATGGCCGAGCTCCGTCACCGCCCGCCTTGCCGTGCGCCACCATTACAGCCCGCGCCCGTCATTGCAGAGCACTGCAACGAGCTCGTCGTGCCTCTAGGAGGCCGGCTATCCCTTTTGCTAGCTCGCCTGTGCCTCGTAGCATCGCTGCCCGCATGTGCCCGAGCGCCGTCGCCGCCCACCTCAACGCCGGCGAAGCCAGAGCCCTCCCTTGCAGCTGCCACTTGCACCACCTGACGCGCCTCTCTGCGAGCTTTCGAAAGAGCCTAGCCGCGCTTCAAACGGCCGCCGGAATCGGCCGGCCGGAGTACCTCCGCCGTCGGCCGTGGTCGCCGGTGACTAACCGCCGGCGTAACCAGCCATTAGGGCCTAAGCACCCTGCTATTTACCCCCTACAGTCAATGACAGCTGGGCCCCACCGCATTACTAACCGGCTAACCAAATAGTTTAAGGTTAATCTAATTACCATGGGGCCACGTGTCAGATTTGACTACGCTGACGTGGCCGTTGACCGGGCCCACCTGTCAGTGACCCTGGCCAGCACCGTGTCACTGACCAGTGGGACCCACTAGTCAGTTTTGACCTAGAACAGCTCAGTTGACCTGCTAATATCACACAGACGTCATGCTGATGGTATAAATCATTTTCTGGATTTAAGTTTATTCAGGAAATTCCAGAAAATGCCCAAAACTTCTAAAAATCATAGAAATTAATCTATAGCTCCAAATGAAATAAATTATATATGAAAAATTATCAGAAAAATTCAAGGAATCCATCTGTACCATTTTCATGCATGTTAGAACAACATAAGGCCACTGTTTAGGCCAATTCAGATAAATGGAATTTATACTCTCACATATGGAGTTTGAATTTGAACCTAGGGTTCAAACCAACTCCATTTAACATGTTGCTAGTTGCATTAGCTCAAACCACAGCATATTGACATGTCATGATCGTGCATCATATTGTGCATTGCATTTATTGTGTTTCTTTCTCCGTTGCCGGTATTTGTCCCCTCTCGATAGACGTGGTTTCGATGATGAGACCGATGACACCGATGAAGAACTATACTATCTTCAGAAGTGCCAGGCAACCAAAACCCCCTTGTTCATTCCGATACAATCCCACTCTCTCGCTCCTGCTCTCTTCTACTGCATTAGGACAACAACGATTCAACTGTTACATGTTGCGGTAGTTGAACCCCTTTCCTCTGCATGACCTGTCATTGCCACAGTAAATAGATGAAACCCACTAGCATGAGTAGGAGTTGTTTGAGCCCTGATGTGCCTACTCATTCATGCTTGTTTGTCATGCCTGCTAATGCATAGAGTCGTGTCAGGTTTGATTCATCGGGAATGAATCGGAGGTGTGTGAACATGTCCTACTGTGTGTGAGCTAAGTGTGTGAACACGTTTTGGTAAAGGTAGCGGTGAGAGGCCATGTAGGAGTACATGGTGGGTTGTCTCATTGAAGCCATCCTCAGGAACTGAGTTATGTGTTTGTGATCCATGAAACAGTTACTACCACGCATTGGGCCCGAAACCAATGGACCCTCTCGGCTTCTTGATCACCCTTGTCCTCTGTCCAGGAGTTGCAACTAGTTTCTGGTGTTTATAGGATATGTGTTGGCGGCCGTGCGTAGCGCTGACCCTAGGGGTGGGCTATGATGCGGTAGATACACCATGGCCGGGCATGCCGGGCGCCCGTTTGGTGTCTCGGAACCCTGTACACATCGTCGGGGCCGTATGTGGAAACCTCGGCCGGACTCCCTGCGGATGGAACCTGGATAGGCGATAAACCTGGACTAGAGACTTGAGTGTTTAGGTAGGCCGTGGCCGACACCCTCATTGTGCTTCCGCTTGAAGGTTGCCGAGTACATGTCGTGTAAACGGCGGTAAGTGGTGAGAGCGTGTGTGAAGAAGTACACCCCTGCAGGGTTAACATCATCTATTCGAATAGCCGTGTCCGCGGTAATGGACTTCTGGGTTGCCTATAACAGTTCATAGACAAGTGAAAGTGGATACTCTAAAACTCGCAAGATAAGTGTGAGTGCTATGGACGGCCTTCTCGTAGGGAGACGGGAGCGGATCCATAGTGGTGTATTGGATGGTGAATATGTGGACTCGTGTGCGCCACCTCAAAGAGTTGCTTGTAGTCGTGGTTCAGGATAGCCACCGAGTCAAAGCTGGCTTGCTGCAGTAAAACTCCACCATACCTTCGTTGATAATGATGCATATGTAGTTAGATCTGATGTAAGTCTTGCTGGGTACATTTGTACTCACGTTTGCTTAATTTATGTTTTGCAGAGAGACGTCAATATCACTAGTAGTTCTGCTTGGACTTCGACGTTTAGCTTGTTACCTCAGCTACGATCTTGTACCCTTGGGAGGGTCTTGTAAATAGTCAGGCTTCTTAGTCTTTTTTTCCATTTGTAGATGTCTGTACTCAGACATGTTAAGATTCCGCATGTGTTTGACTTGTATGCTCTGAATGTTGGGTCATGAGACCCATGTTTGTAATATCTCGCTCCTCGGAGCCTAATGAATAAATGTTTGAGTCGTAGAGTCTTGTTATGATGCCATGTTGTACTTACACATGCCGAGCATATTGTGTGTATGATTGAAATGCTTGGTATGTGTGGGATCCGACAATCTAGTTGTTTATCCTTGGCAGCCTCTCTTATGGGGAAATGTAGTCTTGTGCTTCCATGAGCCATAGTAGTCCGCTACAGTCCGGTTCACCGGAGTCCTGTTAGCCCAGCACTACTGCTCAGGACACTTGACTGGCCGGCATGTGTTTCACTTCGTTCTTGTGTCTGTCCCTTCGGGAAAATGTCACGCGGTAACATCCGGAGTCCTGCCTAGCCTGCTACAGCCCGGGTTCCCGGAGTCCTGTTAGCCCAGTGCTACAGCCCAGATTTACACGCTGCTGACCGACATGCTCGATGTGATTCATGTATGCCTGTCCCCATAGGTTAGTGCCGCTTTGGGTTCACGACTAGCCATGTCGGCCTGGGTTCTCTGTCATATGGATGCTAGCGACACTATCATATACGTGAGCCAAAAGACGCAAACGGTCCCGGGCCATGGTAAGGCGACACCCATGGGAATACCGTGCGTGAGGCCGCAAAGTGATATGAGGTGTTACTGGCTAGATCGTCGTGACGTGGAATCGGGGTCCTGACAACTCCATTCTCAGTGAGTAGTTTATAGACCCACTTGCTGAGAAGTGCGATATTTTTAATCTCAAGGTCTTGGATTCCCAGGCCCCCTTGGCTTTTAGGTCTGCATAATACGCTCCACCTAGCCAGTCTATATTTCTTGGTTTCGTTATGACACTGCCAAAAAAATCTGGATCTAAAGTAATCTAGACGCTGTAGAACCCCTTTCGGCAGGTGGAAGAATGACAACATGTATAAAACCATGTTGCTTAGGATGGAATTGATCTAGATCAACCGCCCCCCATAAGACAAGAGTTTGGCCTTCCAACTGGCTAAACGTTTCTCAAGTCTCTCTTCCACATGCTTCCACTCAGCGATAGTTAAACGCCGATAGTGTATGGGGATACCCAGATACCTAATCAGAAACTGCCCGAGCTGGCATCCAAAAATCTCGGCATACTCGGGTGCAGATTCTGCAGCATCTCCAAAGCAAAAAAGTTCACTCTTATGAAAATTAATTTTGAGACCAGAAAGTTCCTCAAAGGCACATAAGAGCAGCTTGAGATTTCTTGCTTTATCTAGATCATGATCCATAAATAGAATCGTGTCATCCGCATATTGTAGAATGGATAGACCATCTTCTACCAAGTGTGGAACGACCCCGCTAATTTGACCATCCATCTTGGCCCGCTCCACTAGGGTAGCTACATGTCGTCCACAATGTTAAACATAATAGGAGATGCGGGGTCGCCTTGACGAAGCCCCTTCCTTGTCTGAAAATAGTTGCCAACATCTTCATTAACTTTTATGGCCACACTACCGCCAGAGACAAAGCTCTCTACCCAGCGACACCATTTTTGTGAAAACCCTTTCATACGCAATGTTTGCAACAGGAAGGGCCACTTAACTTTGTCGTAGGCTTTCTCAAAATCAATTTAAGAAGACACCGTTTATTTTTTCCTGTGCAGTTCATGTACAGTTTCGTGCAGGACGACCACTCCATCTAAAATGTTGCGACCTTGCATAAATGCTGTTTGAGTGGGTTTTACAACATGGTCAGCTACATTGTTCAACCGATTAGTCGCTACCTTCGTAAAAAATTTAAAACTTACATTGAGAAGGCAAATTGGTCGGTATTGTTGAATACGACTAGCCTCCTTAATCTTAGGCAGTAGGATAATTTCCCCAAAGTTTAAACAAGAAATATCAAGGTCCTCGGAATGCAGTTGGTTAAACAACTGAACCAAGTCTGCCTTAATGATGTCCCAAAAACATTGATAGAACTCTGCGGGAAAACCATCCGGTCCCGGTGCCTTGTTGTGTTCCATCTGAAACACACGGTTCAAATTTCCCCACAAAAAACGGAGAGGTTAGGAATTCATTTTCCGCTTCCGTAACTTGAGTAATGTCATGAGTAACGGATTCATCTAGCTGAAAATTAGTCTCGGATGAAGGCCCAAAAAGGTCTTTGTAAAACTTAGTGATAAAATTTCTAAGTGATATGTCCCCCTCTATTCGGCCTTCCTCCTGGTCAAGTGAGAATATACGCTTCTTTCTATGTCTGCCATTGGCTAGCATCTGAAAGTATTTCGTATTATCATCACCTTGCACTAACAAATCCGCCTTGCTACGTTGGTACCATTTAATCTCCTCCTCACGTAGTAGGCGGGCAATCTGCTCGTTAAGATTGCTTTTTTGCTCGATCTCAATAGCAGACAGAGGCCTCACCTCCGCTATTTTGTCAAGGGAATCAATTAGGGTAGACAAACAAATCTTTTCTTTTTTGTAAATGCCAGCAGTATGCTTGGCCCATCCTCAAAGGAATCGACGCAAGGCGCGGATTCGATTATTCCATATTTGGATGGGTGTGTTACCGCAGGGCTGGCGTGCCCACACTTTCTTAACTAGCTCCTGAAATCCCTCTCTAGTGAGCCATCCCACTTCAAATTTAAACTGGTGGCAATTAGAACTCGGGATTGGTTGTCCAAAATCGGTTAGCAACGGAGCGTGATCCGATAAGGCCTCAATTCTTTCTAGTGCCCGAACCGATGCTAGGGGATATTTGTATTCCCAGTCAGTGGTAACTAGCACCCGGTCCAGTTTTTCAAAGGTCGGCACCGAACGGTTGTTGGCCCAGGTATACTGACGACCAGACATCATGATCTCCCTCAGATCGAGACTGTCAGTAACAGCATTAAAGAGGAAAGGCCACCTAGTGTCAAACCGATCGTTGTTTTTTCCTGCTGATATCAAAGGATATTAAACCCCCCCCCCCCTCGATTAACATGGGATGAGGATTGTTTCGACAGGTATTAACTAGCTCTTTTAGAAAAGCAGACTTAAACTCCTCTTGAGTGGCACCATATATAGCCAGCAGACTCCAGATGAAGTTGTCGGACTTATTTCGAAGATAGAATTTAATATGATACTCCCCCTTTGTCGTGGACAATAGTTGTATGTATGTAGAGTTAATACCTAGCAATATTCCCCCGGGCCTCCCGATCGGCGGCAAGACGTGCCATTCGTAATCAAAACCACATGAAAAGTGGTCCAAATCACGTGTTGGAAGATCACATTTACCCGACTCAGTGATAGCCACAAAGTCCAACGAATGATCCTTTACACAATCGGCAATGCGTTTGTGTTTAGCCAAGTCACCAAGACCTCTGCTATTCCAGAACATGCCTCTCATGATGAACCAACTTTATGTTTAGGGACATTTAGTTTCTTAGAAGAGCGCCCTCTTTTCTTTGCCGAGTTAGACTTATTCTTGCGCACTGACGCGACAAGCTCGAAAAGCATAGTGTCGCGTACAGTATCATCAAGGTCTACTTCAGCCGTGTCTTTAACCAGATGAGAGAGAAGCTTGCCTTCATGATTGGCATCAGCGTCCTCATCCTCCTCATCTGACACGAGAGGGTCGACAAATCTCGAAGACTTGGGAGCAACCGTAAGCCGGTCGAACTCCACTTGTTTTAGAGACTTGACCGAAAAATCTATCTGGTTCGCATTACGTCCTAGTGACACCCCAAGTCTATTGATATTTGAAGATACTTTGGAATTGTCAAAAGACAAAAAAGATTTGCGAGAGCGAGTACCTTCGAAGTCGAGGTTGCGTGCAGCAGTCCTACGCATAGCCTTCACCATAGAATCCTCGTCGGTGGCTGCTGATCCGTCAGTCCCGACATGATGGCGCCCGCTACGCCTCAGCGGCGAAGGAGTAACATCGGCCACGGAGCCCGTCTCACCGACTTCGATAGGCGGTGTAGACAGGTCAGGTGATGAAGGAGACTGCGAGGGCTGCACCTCGCCCTCCACCTCGGCGATCGCCTCAGCCGCCAACGCTCCTCCTGGCGGACAAGGCGCGGAGGACAAAGCTCGCAGCGCCGCCATCGCCGACTCGTGGTCCGCCCTAACCACCGGGGAAAAGATCACACCCCGACGGGAAGGAGACCGAGTGCCGGATGTCGGAGATGATAGGGAGTCGTCCGCAGTGTCCTCCGATGACGCAAACCCATCCAGCGGGGGTGGCGCCAGTGCAGAGCCGTCGCCACGATGCTGCATCACAGGAGTAGATGGCAGCGGGGGAGCAGGTTCCACTTGATGTGTCGGTGTCTCAATGATCCGCTGCGCCAAACCAGAAGTGGCTGGAGGTAGCGTGCCCAACGAAGAGGGCCCCTGTATAGTGAAGCGTCCATGGTTGGTGCACGACAATGCGGGTTTAGCGGTGTAACGGCGATGATTTTCGTTGGCGACACAGTCCGGCTCGAAGTAGATGTTGATGCGGCAAGCTGCATGGGCACCACTCCTCCCGAGGTAGGAGTAATCTTCTGGGCATTGGATGACGATGATGCTTTTGACCTCTTGCTTGGATCATTAGTCATTATAGTTTGCTCTCTGTCCTGCCCCTTGTCATCGTCAGGATCATCTCCATGCTCCCAGACACGTGGCACAAAATCAGCATCGACATGGAAATCTGAGTTTTCCAAACTGTACCGAAACTCATACCCCTTGCCTTGAATGACAACATCCGACGAGAGAGAATTAATTGTGCTCGTCTTGAAAGCATCGAGATTTAGCACAGCCACCTGTATGCGAACAATACCTCGACGACACAAACAGAGAAGATCCACATCCATAGTTGCGCCAATTACCAAGCCAACCGCCCACAGACCCAGGAAGTGACGGAGCACGTGGGGGACCCCGTGCACATGCACCCAAATAGGTATTAACTCAAAGCGGTGTGGTATCTCCTTAGACTGCCAAGCCTTGAACTCCAAAGTGACATTGTGAGATTTGATAAAAACTGTAAACCCCGTGACTCGCAGAAGCACCTCCTCACTTGGGAATGACATGAGAAAGGCATTCTGACCATGTGGTATGGCCTCCCAAGTCCATGCTTGCTGGCACTGAGCAATCTTGGCAACCTCTGCCTCCACAATACTGGAAGTGATAGAGCCACCGGAGATCGTCACTATCTCTGTTGGGGAGACCTCTGGTGCGAGATCCTCCCTACAAACATTGTCAGGCATCTGGAAAAAAGCCATGTTCTCAGTACCATATCCACAGAGCATCACCACCGGCTTCGGCATCTTGAGAGCAGGGCATCGACGCATGGTCATCGGATGATTCGTCTTATTACATATAAAACAAAATTGTTGTGTCACGCAGTCGTCAGCAGTATGCCCTGCAGATTGACATTTAGTGCACCACACCTTTTTAGTTGTTGTTGTAACTCCAGCAGGCACCGAAGATTGAGGCAAGGTTGGTGTATTGCACTGCATAAGAACCATCTGGCCGCCTCCCGCAGGCAAGTTTGGCATGGAGGCAAAGACAGGTGCCGCATTCTGTTGCCCTTGCATTGACATAGGGACAGAGGGGTTCAGAGTAGACGGCGCTGCTCCCTTCTGGTACTTAGGACGGCCGCCCTTGCCACCCTTCTGTTTGCGCGGACGAGCAGAAATAGGGGACTGGAGGTAGCAGACTTGAACGCCGGCCCAACATTAAAAGCGGCGACCGGTTGCATACCGGCTAGAGCACCAAGCTGCTACCCTTGATTACCCACCTGTTGAAAAACCGGCACTGCGAGCTGCTGATGTTGCTGCACAAGGCCACCCGATGGTTGAAGCATCTGCTGTGGGTTGCCGATGAACTGCTACTGGAACGGCATCTGATAAACTTGTTGTTGATGCATTGGCGGCTGATAGACGACCTGCTGCTGCGCCGGCGCCAAGGATCCTGCCGGTGCGTTTGGTTGCGTTGGCTGGACCGGTAGATAGACCCCTGGAGCGAAACCCAGAGCCCCTCCGGATGGGCTGGGATCGGACGGCTGCACGGGTCCAGGAGGAGGGCAGGCATGGTGGCTGGAGTTGGAACCGGGCGGCGCGGACGGATCGCCTCTCGTCATAGCAGGGGAGCGGACGACGGCCGCAAAGGAGCGAAAGAAGTTAGGTTTCGCAGCGCTCCCCGTCCGGTTCCACAAGTGCCCAAGCCAACGGTTCAGATTGACTATCCGAAGTGGACGCCTATGATTTGTCATGTCCTCATCCTGATGTGGTCCCGCCGTGAACTTCGGATCGGGAACGGTATTCGCGCACGACGAGGCCCCCCGCATTGGCATCGGAGGAGTGAACGCCGGCGAACAGTTTCGCGGCCCTGCACTGTCATCGCCGCCGCAAGCATGTGGTAACAGATCACCGAGCGTCCGGAGAGGCGAAGTTCGAGGCGGAGGGATCGGCCCAATCCACGGCTTGACGAGCGACCCGGACCGAGCCGGCACCCCGAGAACGCCTCGGCTATCCGCCGCCGGCAGCTTTGGTGAAAACTGCAGCCCACCAGCCTTGGAGTTTGCCGCTTCCATCTTCGAGTTCAAACCCGTGCACTCCTCAGGCCCGGAAGAGTTGGAGTTCACCGGCACCACCTTGGGGTGCAGATCTCCACTTGCCTCCGACCTGCACACATGAGAAATCGCACCTGTCTGTCGAGACGACGGTCTCTCCCATACCCTCGACGCCGGTGTCGGGTAGCCAATATCCGCCCAGAATTCGTTAGCCAACTCCTCGTCGGTCTTTCTCCGACGTGTCGCTATAGGCGGCGCTGAAGAATCCTCCTCTTCTGTCGCCACAGCCGCATCAGTCGTCTCCAGACACGAGAACCTGGATCCTGACCTCGCCGGCGACCATCCTGGCGCCAGCGTTAGGCGGCGCCTTGAGGCTATCCGCATTCCGCTGGTCTCTCCTCTCAAGTCGTCACTATCTCAGGAACATGCCAATGGAGCCCGGATCACATGGCGCGCAACATGCCAATGGAGTCCAGTTAACCCAAAGTATGTTTTTCTACTCTCTAAAAGTACTTATACTGCATTAAGTTATATCTTGGTTGCTTTTTATCTTGAGAATTGAGCTCACTTTGTAATCAAATTATTAATATTTTTGATCTTATTGACGGTCGTAGAGGCCATTTTAAATTATTACAAATGTAATGATATTTTTACGTCACATAAGCAAAACCTTGTTCTATACGATTAATTTTTGTACTGTGATTTTTTTGTTACTTGGCTCCGTGCCCGCTTCTGACGACACTGACCCAACCAAACCCCCCACCCGCCCCTCCCACGCTTTCCATACCATGTACCGCGCCGCTTACTACGTCGCATTCATGTCGACCCAGAGCATGCAGCGGCCGACATGATGCCGCGATTTGACTGGGCAGGAAAGCGACACACACTGACGCCACCTCTCGGGTGTCGCCGTTTCCATGCGGATGCCGCGTCCCGAGAAACCAACTCCATCTGCCACATCGCATTGAAGCGGGCAGACCGGCCCTCCGCCTGGCCTTCCCATGGCTATTGTAGCCATGCTCGGACAACCTCCAGATCCGCACCCCCTCCCGAGCACCGCACCGTCCTCCTCCAGCCCGCATATACCTTCCTCATCTCCAAGCGATGCTGAAGTCCTAGTTCTCTGTGCCGGTAAGCGGCACCGGTGGGAGTTTGATTGCTCTCTGACTATAGCGTCAGAAAAGCTCCTATCTGCTAGGACTATGTCGGTATTTCCCCAAAGAGGAAGGGATGATGCAGCACAGTGACGATAGGTATTTCCCTCAGTGAAGAAACCAAGGTTATCGAACTAGTAGGAGAACCAAGCAACACAACATAAACAACACCTGCACACAAATAACAACACCTCGCAACCCGACATGTTAAAGGGGTTGTCAATCCCTTTCGGGTAATGATGCTAGAAAATTGTAGTAGATTGAAATAATAGATCGCAAATAAAATAAAGTACAGCAAAGTATTTTTGTATTTTTAGTTTAATAGATCTGAATAAAACTGCAAAGGAAAAGTAGATCGCAAGCAAATATATGAGGAAGAAGACCCGGGGGTCGTAGGTTTCACTAGTGGTTTCTCTCAAGAAAGATAGCAAACGGTGGGTAAATAAATTACTGTTGGGCAATTGATAGAACCTCAAATAATTATGACGATATCCAGGAAATGATCATTACATAGGCATCACGTCCAAGATTAGTAGACCGACTCCTGCCTGCATCTACTACTATTACTCCACACATCGACCGCTATCCAGCATGCGTCTAGTGTATTAAGTTCATGGAAAAATGGAGTAATGCAGTAAGAACAATGACATGATGTAGACAAGATCCATTTATCTATTGCGTAGATATAGATCCCATCTTTTTATCCTTAGTAGCAACGGTACGTACGTGTCGGTTCCCTTTCTGTCACTGGGATCAAGCATCGTAAGATCGAACCCACTACCAGGCTCCTCTTCCCATTGCAAGATAAATAGATCAAGTTGGCCAAACAAAACCCAAATATCGGAAAAGAAATATGAGGCTATAAGAGATCATGCATATAAAAGATCAAAGAAACTCAAATAACTTTCATGGATATAAAAAGATATGACTGATCATAAACTCAAAGTTCATCAGATCCCAACAAACACACCGCAAAAAGAGTTACATGATATGGATCTCCAAGATACCATTGTATTGAGAATCAAGAGAGAGAGAGAGAGAGAGAGAGAGAGAGAGAGAGAGAGATGAAGCCATCTAGCTACTAACTACGGACCCGAAGGTCTACAAAGAACTACTCATGCATCATTGGAGAGGCACCAATGGAGGTGGTAAACCCCATCCGAGATGGTGTCTAGATTGGATCTGGTGGTTCTGGACTCTGCGGCGGTTGGATGAATATTTTGTCGACTCCCCTAGGGTTTTGGGAATATTTAGGTATTTATAGAGCAAAGAGGCGGTCTGGGGGTGAGGGAGTGCTGGATTAGGGGGTATCCGGACAGCCGGATTATATCCTTTGGCCGGACTGTTGGACTATGAAGATACAAGATTGAAGACTTCGTCCCGTGTCCGGATGGGACTCTGCTTGGCGTGGAAGTCAAGCTTGGCAATACAGATATGTAGATCTCCTTCCTTGTAACCGACTCTGTGTAACCCTAGCCCCCTCTGCTGTCTATATAAACCGGAGGGTTTTAGTCCGTAGGACAACATTCAATCATACCATAGGCTAGCTTCTAGGGTTTAGCCTCTCTGATCTCGTGGTAGATCAACTCTTCTACTACTCATATTATCAAGAATAATCAAGCAGGACGTAGGGTTTTACCTCCATCAAGAGGGCCCGAACCTGGGTAAAACATCGTGTCCCCTGCCTCATGTTACCATCCGTCTTAGACGCACAGTTTGGGACCCCCTACCTGAGATCCGCCGGTTTTGACACCGACATTGGTGCTTTCATTGAGAGTTCCCCTGTGTCGTCATCATTAGGCTTGATGGTTCCTTCGATCATCGATAGCGATGCAGTCCAGGGTGAGACTTTTCTGAAGGAAATATGCCCTAGAGGCAATAATAAAGTTATTATTTATTCCTTATATCATGATAAATGTTTATTATTCATGCTAGAATTGTATTAACTGGAAACGTAATACATGTGTGAATACATAGACAAAAACCAGAGAGTCACTAGTATGCCTCTACTTGACTAGCTCGTTAATCAAAGATGGTTATGTTTCCTAACCATAGACATGAGTTGTCATTTGATTAATGCGATCACATCATTAGGAGAATGATGTGATTTACTTGACCCATTCTGTTAGCTTAGCACTTGATCGTTTAGTTTGTTGCTATTGCTTTCTTCATAACTTATACATGTTCCTATGACTATGAGATTATGCAACTCCCGTTTACCGGAGGAACACTTTGTGTGCTACCAAATGTCACAACGTAACTGGGTGATTATAAAGGTGATCTACAGGTGTCTCCGAAGGTACCTGTTGGGTTGGCGTATTTCGAGATTAGGATTTGTCACTCCGATTGTCGGAGAGGTATCTCTGGGCCCTCTCGGTAATGCACATCACTCAAGCCTTGCAAGCATTGCAACTAATAAGTTAGTTGCAGGACGATGTATTATGGAACGAGTAAAGAGACTTTCCGGTAACGAGATTGAACTAGGTATTGAGATACCGACGATCGAATCTCGGGCAAGTAACATACCGATGACAAAGGGAACAACGTATGTTGTTATGTGGTCTGACCGATAAAGATCTTCGTAGAATATGTAGGAGCCAATATGAGCATCCAGGTTCCGTTATTGGTTATTGACCGGAGACGTGTCTCGGTCATATCTACATAGTTCTCGAACCCGTAGGGTCCGCACGCTTAAAGTTCGGTGACGATTGTAATTAGGGTTTTTGTGTTTTGATGTACCGAAGGTTGTTCGGAGTCCTGGATGTGATCACGGACATGACGAGGAGTCTCGAAATGGTCAAGACATAAAGATTGATATATTGGAAGCCTATATTTGGATATCGGAAACGTTCCGGATGAAATCGGGATTTTACCGGAGTACCGGGGGGTTACCGGAACCCCCCCCCCCCCCGGGGGGTTATTGGGCCTACATGGGCCATAAGGGAGAAGAGGAGGGCCGGCCAGGGAAGGCCGCGTGCCCCTCCCCCCCTAGTCCGAATAGGACAAGGAAGAGGGGGCGGCACCCCCCTTTCCTCTTTCTCCCTTCCTCCTTCCTTTTCCAACAAGGCAAGAGGGGGGAGTCCTACTCCCAGTTGGAGTAGGACTACTCCAGGCGCACCCATAAGGCCGGCCGCACCTCCCCCTCTCCTTTATATACTGAGGCAAGGGGCACCCCATGACACACAAGTTGATCCTCGTGATCGTTCCTTAGCCGTGTGCGGTGCCCCCTTCCACCATATTCCACCTCGGTCATATCGTAGCGGTGCTTAGGCGAAGCCCTGCATCGGTATAACATCATCACCTTCATCACGCCGTCGTGCTGACGAAACTCTCCCTCAACATTTTGCTGGATCGGAACTCGAGGGACGTCACCGAGTTGAACGTGTGCAGAACTCGGAGGTGCCGTACGTTCGACACTTGGATCGGTCGGATCGGGAAGACGTACGACTACTTCCTCTACATTGTGTCAACACTTCCATTGCCGACCTACGAGGGTACGTAGACAACACTCTCCCGTCTCATTGCTATGCATCACCATGATCTTGCGTGTGCGTAGGAAATTTTTTGAAATTACTACGTTCCCCAACATTTTCTCCCCGGACAAATCTTTGTATTTGGCAGCTCCGCACTGCGGGCCAACTCGTTTGGCCATCTGGAGCAGATCGAGAGCTACGCCCCTGGCTATCAGGCCAGATTTGGAAACTTGAACTACACAACCGACATCCACGGAGACTTGATCTTCGACGGATTCGAGCCCTTGCCGAGTGCGCCACACGGTCACGATGAGCATGACTTAGCTCCACCATCGGACAGTGTTCGGGAGATCACACCGGCGGCCGCTCTAACCCTCAAATCGGAGCCAATTGCGCCATCCAGTGACGGGTGGATAGACCCCGCCACGGAGGCCGCACTCTCATCGGCGATTGAGCCGAGTATCGACCTTACCCTTCACGAGAGCCGTGATGCCAAACTGCCGGACTCTTCCCTGGCCACGGACTCCGAACGACATGCACCCGTGCCCATCGAATCTGGCTGGGCGCCGATCATGGAGTTCACCTCCGCGGATATCTTTCAGCACTCGCCTTTCGGCGACATACTGAACTCATTAAGGTCTCTCTCTCTGTCAGGAGAGCCCTGGCCGAACTATGTCCAGCAGAATTGGGATGCGGATGACGAAGAAATTTGGCGCCCACCCACCACCCACTTAGTAGCCACTGTCGACGATTTGACCGACATGCTCGACTTCGACTCTGAAGGCATCGACGGTATGGACGACGATGCAGGAGATGAATAGGAACCACTGCCCATAGGGCACTGGACGCCCACTTCATCATATGATGTATACATGGTGGACACACCCAAAGAAAACAACGACGAAGAACGGAAGGACGCAGCGAAGGGTTGTTCCCTCGAGAAGCAATTGAAGCAGCGGCGTAAGCGCCGCTCCAAATCCCGCCTCGGCAGAAGCAGCGATCATATAAACCCAGCGATAGAGCAAGGCGAGCCAGCGGACGACAAACACGGCATTGAACCATCGTCCGACCACGGCAACACGGAGAATCAAACCGAACAACCCGACTCCGTCAAAGATAACAATCCGGATAACATCACACTGGACAGGCACCCGGAGCAACAGAATACCCATCAAAGGCTTGTTGCCACTGCGAGGAGTCTGAAAAAGCAGAAGCAAAGGCTCAGGGTTGCACAAGACACACTCAGAATCAGATGGAGTGAAGTACTCAACACTGCAGCGAAGTACGTCGGTAATCGCCACACCAAGAGCTACCCGAAGCGAAAGTTGCTACCTCAATTCGATGAGGAGGCCTTAGATCCCCCGCAATCAAAAAACAAAACGGCCATCCGGTCGGATAGACGACCTTGTGGCCAACATAGAGCGGCAAACGACGCCGCACATAAGCCAGTACGCGATCCGCGTGAGGGCTCGCATCAAAAGGACGGCGCAACCAGATCCATCTACGGGCCACGCAAGCGCGCTCCAGCATGCAATGCAACACAACAAACATCCCAACACCACGGTACAGCCAAATACAGGGGTGCCGCACACCCCCTATGTTTCACCGATGAGGTGCTGGACCACGAATTCCCAGAGGGATTCAAACCCGTAAACATAGAGGCGTACGACGGAACGACGGACCCTGGGGTCTGGATTGAGGACTACATCCTCCATATCCATATGGCTCGAGGAGACGATCTCCACGCCATCAAGTACTTACCCCTCAAGCTCAAAGGGCCAGCTCGGCACTGGCTTAAAAGCCTCCCCGAAAACTCCGTTGGAAGCTGGGAAGAGCTCGAAGACGCTTTTCGAGCAAATTTTCAAGGGACCTATGTCCGACCACCGGATGCAGACGATTTGAGTCATATAACTCAACAGCTCGGAGAGTCAGCCCGAAATCTTTGGAACAGGTTTCTCACTAAAAAGAACCAAATGGTCGACTGCCCGGACGCCGAAGCCTTAGCAGCTTTTAAGCACAGCGTTCGAGACGAATGGCTTGCCAGACACCTCGTCCAAGAAAAGCCGAGAACAATGGCATCATTAATAAGCCTCATGACCCGCTTTTGCGAGGGCGGGGATAGCTGGTTAGCCCGATGCAGCACCAGCGACCCAAGTACATCTGAAGTCAGGAACGGAAACGGGATACCACGACGCAGCAAAAACAAGCGCCGGAATAAAGAAGAAGCCCGAAGAGCACGGCAGTAAACGTCGGATTTAGAAGCTCTCGGCCAGGTCAACAAAATCTGCCCTCCAAAGGCAACAGAGACGAACTGTCCAGCCTAAACAAGATTTTGGATAAAATATGTCAGATCCACAGCACCCCCGATAAGCCTGCAAATCATACCCGTAGAGAATGTTGGATCTTCAAGCAGTCCGGCAAGCTCAACGCCGAACATAAGGTGCAGGATACACCAAGCGAAGACGAGGACGAGCCTCGCAAACAAAGCACTGGGGAACAGAAGAAATTCCCACCAGAAGTCAAAACAGTAAACATGTTACACGTGACAACGGGGAGAAACAAAGCGGCACTCCTAGAGACACATGCCCAGGGCCTATCACCGCGGAGTACTGCCACTGGTCGTCCCAACCGATCACCTTTGAACATCTGGATTACTCGGCAAGTATCTGGCGTGCAGTATCGGCTTCCTTGGTATTAGACCCAATAATTGACGGATACCACTTCACACGAGTCCTGATGGACGGCGGCAGCAGTTTAAACCTGATATATCAGGACACAGTCCACAAAATGGGGATAGACCCAACAAAAATTAGCCGCAGCAATACTACCTTTAAAAGAGTAACGCCAGGCCCAGAGGCCCATTGCATGGGCTCCCTGCTACTAGAGGTTATATTCGGCTTTCCCGATAACTTCCGCAGCGAAAATTTAACGTTCCACATCGCTTCGTTCCAAAGTGGTTATCAAGCACTGCTCGAACGCGAAGCTTTCGCTCGCTTTAACGCAATATCGTGTTACGCTTCTCTCATGCTTAAGATGCTCGGTCCACGTGGCATCATTACAGTAAATGGAAATATTGAGCGCTCCTTGCGCGCGGAAGACCGTGCGGCTGCCTTGGCAGCCGCACATTAAACGGCCTCACCAACTAAAGCATCTGACTGGTCGTTAAGACCACGAACGTGGTTGGACGAGTCCGGTGCAGCTATATGTAATTGATACTGGTTTGATGGCTATACCCCTATTACAATACAAGGGGCTCAACGCGCGCAAACAAGTGGCAGTTAGGCTCAACTTTACTCATTTTGAACTGTACATGGTTTATTTAGTATAACCTACCTTTTGCACGACAACTTTTCAATTAAGTTCCTTTCTTTTTCAGATGACCGTCGTGCTACACCCGTCCAGAATACGGCACAATGGAGACACAGGCGCAGACGTGCAGCAGGGACCCGTTCCTAGCATTCTTTTTAGATTAAGACCCTGTGTAAACCTTTTTTATTGTCTCTTGTTGATACACATCCCTCGGATTCTCAGTACAATCGAGAAGGATGCTGACGTATTGGCATGTGGCCACCTCAGAATATTGCACGTACCTGGACACCAGGGGCTCATTTCAAAGGGCACTGTTTTGACCTGGTTTACATCATAAAGACCGAATACCCTAGGGAGTGTTCGGCGTCGCGAGTTTGGCCTTATATGCATCAGCTCCGAATCATGTCTTTGGTGAAATGTTGGGTTTGCCCAGCTCCTGTGTTTTGCTGCCTTATGTTCCGCTCTATCGGCTAAGGCGGCACCAGGAGAACTACTGCGATTGTGCCCTGGATCATCCGGACGAGCACCTTAGTAGAGAAAGCCGAAAACTGACTGTCATGATATAGCGTGAGACTAGTCAACCACTCAATGACCTAGCAGAATCTTTGGGATTCCTCCGCCTTAACGAAGGGCCGTTTCCCGGCCAGGCATGTACGCGCCTCGAATCCGGATGAGCGCGGAGCCACCAGGGGCTATATAGTAGCCCCACTATCAAACTCCTCTGGCTAAGTGAAAGTGTTAAAGCATTATAGTCCGATTGCCTAGTTCACTGCGCTATCACCTCCTTAATGGACCAAGACGTTGGATCAAGTGTGAACATGCGTCTTCTGCGAACACCCCCACATTATATGCGTGGGGGCTGAAGCCGACGACTGCCATTTTTCAGGTTATACACATATATACATAAACGGCCGCACTGGAGGCATCATAGCACTTTCGGGCAAAAGTATAAATACAGCCTTGATAAATTCAATAAAACATTGTTCTTACAACGGGAATACATGTCACTTAAACATAATATTCTTCGAGCACTGAGCCTCTATCAAACGAGCGCCTTCAAGAACTTCTTCAAAGTAGTGCTCGGCAGCCACTCGGCCTATGGCCGAACCCTGTGCCGCAATAGTGCTGGCATCCATATCCGCCCAGTATGTTTTGACATGGGCAAGGGCCATCAGCGAGCCCTTTATGCACGCCGACCTCTTTACAGCATCGATGCGTGGCACAGCACCAAGGAATTGTTGCACCAAGCTAAAGTAGCTATTCGGCCTTAGCCCTCCTGGCCACAGATGATCCACTACGGACCTCATGGAAAGTCCGAATAATCTATGGAGCTCGGCCCAACCGGTCAATCGCTCATTCAGCAACAGCGGACGGACTGGAGCATGAAACTATGACCAGAACTGCTTCTCCACTTCAGGACCCTTCTGATCCTTGAAGTACTCGGCCGCATCAACAGCACTTGCAGCCAAATCCATGTACTCGTCCGCAGAACTCCTCCTTCATCGCTCTAATTTTGGAGCGGGCTTCCTTGGCAGCCACCCGGGCCTTCTCTAGGTCCGTCGCCTTCGCCCGGTTTTCTTCTTCAAGAAGCCGGTAACGGTCAGTAGCATCTTTTAACTCCACGGCCATCTTGGCAATTTTTTCTTTTCTCTCGCAATGTGCAGCCTGTTCGGCCCTTAAACCCTCCACCGCCTTTAAAGCGGCCGCATTGCTGCTCCTTGCGTGCTCCTTGGCTCGGGCAAGCTCCGCCCGAAGGGTCTCCACGGCGGCAGCTCCATCTGCAGTCACAACACATTAAAGATACTGGCATCATGCTGCTCTTACTACGTGATGATCACCAGAAAAATCACTAACCCTGTGCCTCATCAAGCCGCCTGTTGACAAGCACGATATTGGCATCCGCCACATCCAGCTGTGCTTCAGTTTGGCAAACCCATCAATTCGGCTAGCCACCAGAGCTTCCACCACCTGCACATCAAGGCGGTCTGGTTATTACCTGGAACTATGATCCTCTGTTTGCCGCCGTTTTCGACGGCAACTAGAGTCTCAGGGGCTACTATCTACACAGGGCACATCTAAAAATGCGCGGTACTGTCAAAAATGTGCATCATTTCACGTACCTCAAAACCCGTCAGTATACTCATAAAGGCATCATGCAACCTGCTTTCGACGGACGAAATCCTTTCAATCACCGTACCCATCAACGTGCGGTGCTCTTCTGAGATAGCCGCTTGCTCCAGCGGATCCCTCAGTACGACCGACCGCACACCAGACGGTGCCAGACTCTTTTGTTTGCTCTCTTCGAGAGCCAGATGCTGAGGACTTCGGGTGGCCATAGGATTACCTTCTGGCCTTGCCGGATCTGGAGAAACCCTCTGCGACGACACCTCGGGGTCGCCCGCTTCGTAAGGCGGTGTGGCAGGGGGAGGCGTTTCGCTCTCCATCATATCTGGAAGATCCCTCGAAGACGAGCTCTGCTGAGAAGGGCTAAGATCCGAACTGCGAGACAAATGCTTTGATTATTTTCCTCAGAAGTAAAGCAGGATATTTTCGTTATTAAGTACCTTTTTACTTACAGCTCGGTGGAGGGCTGGTCCCCTTGAGGGCATAGTACGGCCAGGGTATCCCCCAGGGCAGGACCCTCCAGTGGAGATTTCTTCCCCCGTTTGGAGGCCATTGTCTCCGGGTCCTCAGAGGCGGTTCTCTTCCTTCCCTGGGGAGAGGAGGTTTCAGTTCCTCCTCACCGGCTAATCTCCTTCGTGCAGGCGCTAGCCTCCTTGTTCCCCCCTTTATCCTCTCCTAAGGGCGCTTGATAAGGCGCGATCTCCAGCATCCTGGTTAGCACGGGATTTGGTGAGGTCTCAGGAAGGGGGGCCGGACACCTGATCAACTTTGCCTTCGCTATCCAATCCTGGACCAAGAGCGGTTTTTCTTTTTTTAGGGCAACTTTGCTATAAATAAAATGGACAGTGTGTTCGGATGCGAGGCCACTTACTTGGGTATCCGGGTGATTGCAGCTCAGACCTGCATCCTCGGTGATGTCCGGACACATTATTTGTGGTCCGAAGAACAATTTGTACATCTCTTCGTGTGTCATGCCGAGGAAACGTTGGATAGCTCGCGGTCCTTCCGGGTTGAATTCCCACATGCGGAGGAGCCGGCGTTTGCAGGGCTGGACTTGGCGGACTAGCATAACTTGCACCACCATAACCAGACTGGTATCTCTCTCGAAGAGATCTCGGATATGGCTTTGCAGCATTGGCACGTCCTTGGCTGGACCCCAGCTCAGCCCCCTGCTGATCCATGACATCAGTTGTGGTGGGGGGCCTCAGCGGAAGGCAGGGGCAGCTACCCACTTGGCACTTCGAGGAGCTGTGATGTACAACCACTCCCGCTGCCACAATCCGGACACCTCTGGGAAGTAACCCTCAGGCCAGGGAGCGCCAGCAATTTTGCTTATTGAAGCGCATCCGCACGCTGCGTGCTGCCCCTTGATCATCTTCGGCTTCACATCGAAGGTCTTGAGCCACAGACCGAAGTGAGGGGTAATGCGGAGGAAGGCTGACGGTGTCCTGAACTAGGGGGTACTCACCACTTCGTCTCCCAGTCTATTAGATTGGGCTGAGGCCCCCATGGCCGTATACTCATGGGCCAGTTCGGACAGCTGCCGCATACAAGGAAGATTCCACAAAGACTTGGCGATCAAGACAAGGACTTCTCACCATCGGCGTATTCGGCTAGGACTCTTGTTAACCTAGGCCTCTGGTGCATTATATAAACCAGGGCCAGGCTAGTCGATAGAATATACAACTCCATATACAACAATCATACCATAGGCTAGCTTCTAGGGTTTAGCCTCCTTGATCTCGTGGTAGATCTACTCTTGTACTACCCATATTATCAATATTAATCAAGCAGGGGTAGGGTATTACCTCCATCGAGAGGGCCCGAACCTGGGTAAAAACATCGTGTCCCTTGTCTCATGTTACCATCCGGCCTTGACGCACAGTTCGGGACCCCCTACCTGAGATCCGCCAGTTTTGACACCGACATTGGTGCTTTCATTGAGAGTTCCCCTGTGTGATTGACAAAAGGATCGATGGCTCGCCTGCAGATCAACTGCGACTTCGGCGTCTTCGTCACCAGTTCAACTGGTCACCTTGGTTCGACCAAGAATTGCGCCCCGTGTTCGGATCACCATGTTTGGACGAGGGCCTTCATCAAACATCAACTTCGATCTCTATCAAGATCATGGAGGAATTATCTATGGAGCTCGGGGGCTCAACGTCAACATTGCCCTCAAGCCATCGTGCTGTTTTTTTTGGACAGCAAACTCGTATCTGTCGCCACCACCTCCTCGAGTATCGCTTTGACGATCACTTTGGTGGAAGTGCGGAATTGGGTCTATAACAACCCTGGAAAATTTCGTCGAGTTCCGATGGAGGAATCTCTGGCAATCCACGATATACCGGAGCCCTGTCAAATCTGGATGGGAATTTGGATGAGTTTAGGGTGTGGTGTCCATCTTCTAGCTCAGACGTCCTTTGGAAGATCCAACCGTTGATCGGCTGCGGAATTCCTATATCTACCACCTCTCAAAATTTCAGCTCGATCCGACCGTCCAAACTCCGGGAACCTTCCGATTAGTGCATCACTTTTCGGATCTATTTTCTGCGCGAAAACGAATCCGACCCGAGTTCATCTTTTTTATGAACGTGATTTCAGACATCCCTTTTGAAGGAAGTTTTGTATGGGGTATTGTGTTTTGTTCTCGAACACACCCCACTAACTTTAAGATCTTTTGAACATGATCTTCAACATCATGCTGGTGTCAAACCAGTCCGGCAGTATTACTCCACGGCTGCCGACCTGCGCTAGACACGTCGTCACTTTAGCCGAGCTCAACTTCTTCGGATCATCATCTCAGCAAGCCGAACAAGAGTCCGGCATCGCGAAGGATAAATCATCATCAACATCGCCGCCCCACGGATTACACGGAGCGGGCATACCGGCATCGCCGCACGGTCACTTCATCAAGCCGGCATCGACCACGTCACGACCTGCATCGACAGGGCCGCACTATTGCTTTTTCAAGCTGGTGTCCATCACGCCGACCTACTTCGACATCTCGGCTGGACCGGGGGCTTCGCCATCTCTTCATCAACCTACTCCGGACGCTTCGGCGTCACTAGCCGACCAGCTCCGTCACGTTAGCTGGGCCTAGGGCTTTGCCTCGGCGAGTCAACCTTTACCAGCATTGCCATGCCGTCGTTTTATCGCCCATCAGGCAATGGGTGTGCGGAGCGAGTCCCAATTTTGGGAATCATCTTCCTTCGGATTGCTACAACAAATAAACCAGGTGCTATTAATCCCAGTATTTTTGCTTGTTTGGGTTCATTTTTCCCAAGGAATTATTAATCTGGTTTGTCCATGATATGTACACAGGTCTATCAAATGGTGACCGCATTAACGACGGCCGCGTGGTGGTTCGATCAGTTTCCGTACATAGTCCGGCGAACGCCGCATCCGGAGCTCGGACCGACCTGTGAATTCAGGCTTTGCCACGCCTTTACTACATCACGCCGACGCCCTGCATCGACATTGACTTTGGCGTCAGGCCATATTTCTTCTATTCCTCACTTTGCATAAATTATTTATTATGCAATATTTTTTTTAATTATCATTATTACTATTATCTCCGGTTTGCACTATTTTTGTGCACAGGAAAATGATCCGGGGACTTCGGCGTCACTCTGCCGGTCTGCATTGACCGTGCTATGTCACCACTTCGGCGTGTCGAGCTCTCTGCTCTGCCACCTCGGGACCGTCTTGGGGGATGGAACCTTGCCCCGCATCAAGCTCGGACCGCGTCGTCAATACCGAACACATTAACCAGCTAAGTCGCTTTCATGCTCAAAGCTTTAATTTCTAACTTGTGTTCGATTCGACCAAGAATTATACTTCTTTGGAAAAAAGTTGCTTGTAAAAAATTTCCTTGTCCAAACTTTGTTTGTGATGCATAAATTCAAATACCCCATTTACTTGGGGGCTTCCTTTATGAAGCTTTTCCTCTTGCATATGATTATACTTGTACGGCTTCGTTCCTTGTTCGTGTATTACGCCACAATATGCACCATATTGACTTAAGCGATTTGCAAGCTGGGTTGCCTCGCTCCTGTGTTTACCCCTACGTTCCCGATTGTTCGGCTAGGGAGTAAAGGGAGCACCTCTGTGATTGTCACGATCGGGTCACCCGAGCCGGACCTCAGACTGGGTGAAGCCGAAAGCTAGCGCTCTTATTGTTTTCAATGATGGTCGGCACACAACGGAACTCATGAGTACAAAAAATCTATTGCACAAGTCTCATAAAAACAATGAGCGCCGAAGAAAGGTATCGATGGGGGTACTATTTTCTTCGAAGATGCTTCTTACACTTTGCAGTAATATAGCATAAGTTCCCTGAGCGCTCTTTGTCTGTTACAGCCTTATGGCCTGATTGCCTGGTAATTGGAAACACCGTCGATATTCTCAACAGATGGAGTACATAACACTTTTCGGTCCTTGACCAAAGAGGGAGAAGCCGACGGTCGGTTAAGACGCGTTAAAAGTTCGGTTGAACATATATATGATATAAGTACTTTGGTACATGGAATCATTCTTTTACTCAAGTCACTTGGGGGCTCTTAAGTTTATTTGAGCTGTTTTATAATAAGTGTTCTTCTTCTTAGTCATTGCAAAGTTTTATTATTATTATTTATCACTCCTTTTTTCGACGCGAGTGTGCGGTCACTAGCCGGGGAGCCTAATTTCTCTCTCAAAGCCGCTAGAGTTTAGTTTGCTAAACTGGCCTAATGAGAAGTACTCCGCCCTCGGGATAGGAGGTTGAAGCCGTAGGCTGACCCGCTCGAAGTCTTGAGATAGGATGTATCATATTAAAGCACGACAGAAGCACTTCTTTTTTCTAAGACCAATTTTCGGATTGGCACCGAACACTTGATCTTGTTCGGACGTCATGTTTTTACTGACGTTTCTTGGTTTTCCAAGCTTTTTGGCACTTTTAAACTATTTGTGCTTTTCCAGCACTAGTCTCGCAGTGCAACGCCGGACACCTTTAGGGATTCGGCAAAAACATTCTCAGATATTGCTATATATGCATCGGTTTCGAATTGTGTCTTCGGTCAATAGTTGGGTTGCCCAGCTCCTGCACTTGCTTCCTACGTTCCGTTTTGTTCGGCTAGGCGTGCAAAGGGAGAACCACTGCGATTGTGCTTCCAGCTCACGTGGTTAAGCACCTCAATGGAGAAAGCCGAAAACTGACTGTCACAATAAGCGTAAACTGGTCAGCAATCTGATGACTATGTTAAATGACGGGCCGTTCATAACATTCGCCGAAGTGTTTACGGCTTGACCCCGACTGTCGCCGAACACTACCGGGGGCTATTAACTGACCTCCCAAACTAAATCCTCGATATTTTGCTCTTATATTAGAGCTGAGGTTTAATGATCATTCTTAGCATGACAACCCAAAGAAAGGAACCGATAGCGGGACTATTTTCTTTGGAAGACATTTCTTCTGTTAAACAGTAATATAACTCTCTGCGTACCTTTGTTTATAAAACCATATGGCCAGATTGCCTTGTTTGTTGTAAATCTTTGCCCTCATAAAGGTTTGATAAAGTAGGAAAAACACTCCTCGGCTACTGGCCGAGGAGGTGGAAGCCGATGGTCGGTCAACAAAGTTTTGTACAATGTGGATCTGAGCATTAATGACGTAATGTTCTTGGATACATAGAGTCATTACACATAATTTGTGATTTTACTATGGATATTGATCCTTAATTCGGCCACCTGTGCCCGCATTAAGGCTCGGGGACTACTGGGCTTCGGGCTTATTATTTATAAATATTAAAGGGGCACATCGATCCCCTGATCTGGTGTTGCCACCCGACCAGTGTCTCGGGGGCTACTGCATTGCTTGTTCAATGCAGAAAATTTTATGTGCAATATAGTTTCCGAGGAGATTTTGATCCTCAGGTTGGTCGGCCGCACCCAACCTGAGTCTCGAGGACTGAGCACGCCGCTTTTAGTGTCCCGAAGTATTCTGCCGAGCTTGGACTTGATCCTCAGGCCGATTTTGCAAATCAACCAGAGTCTCAGCGGCTACTAGGATCAGCGGTCTTACGTCATCCTTCAGGTGCATCTTGGGTTTTAGACCGATACACACCTTGACGGCTACTGGCTCTATATCTCGGCAGAGAATAAGTTGCACCAACAAAAAATATTTACAAAAATCGGCCCACATTTGGGATGGTGCACCACCTCGGAAGCAGTCCGGCATAAAGCTCGGGCGCTAGTGGCTGGTTCCGTAGAGGGCATTTCCGGCGTTAAGCTCGGCTAAACTCCTTCAAACTTTTTTGAACCGAGGTGATATGACACCTCGGATATAGTCCGACATTGGAGCTCGGATACATAGTCTGGCGTTGGAGCTCGGATACATTCCGGTGTTAGAGCTGGGAAGCGGTCCGGCATTGGTGCTCAGCTGCAAAAGATACCTCGAATACAGTCCGGCGTTAGAGCTCAGACACAAGAGGACACTGCCTCCCGGGAACAACTTCAAACCCAGGTGTGGCATAAAATAATAAGGCATTGATAAAGGCCGGAAACTTAAAGGGGCTCCTCAGATACCCGGCGTATAAACTCATCGAATGCATTTCGGCGATCCTCAAGATCGAAGATGAGAAGATTTGTTGAACCAGTTTTCAAGACCGACGACCGAAGATGAAGAACAGTTCGGAAGAATCGAGGAGCGTACCTAACTTGAAGACCGGTTCAGGGGGCTACTGATGGTGTCCTGAACTAGGGGGTACTCACCACGTCGTCTCCCGATCTATTAGATTGGGCCGAGGCCCCCATGGCCGTATACTCATGGGCCAGTTCGGACAGCTATCGCATACAAGGAAGATTCCACAAAGACTTGGCAATCAAGACAAGGACTTCTCCCCACCGGTGTATTCGGCTAGGACTCTTGTTAACCTAGGCCTTTGATGCATTATATAAACCAGGGCCAGGCTAGTCGATAGAATATACAACTCCATATACAACAATCATACCATAGGCTAGCTTCTAGGGTTTAGCCTCCTTGATCTCGTGGTAGATCTACTCTTGTACTACCCATATTATCAATATTAATCAAGCGGGAGTAGGGTATTACCTCCATCGAGAGGGCCCGAACCTAGGTAAAAACATCGTGTCCCTTGTCTCCTGTTACCATCCGGCCTTGACGCACAGTTCGGGACCCCGTACCCGAGATCCGCCGGTTTTGACACCGACAAAGGCCTCACATACAACAATAAATGTTGAGATGTGAAGAAGGGAATCCGGGGCCAGATCGTGAAAATCTAGCCCGTAATAGAACCTGAGACCCCTAACAAAGGGATCCAGAGCGAGGCCTAGTCCTCGGAGGAAGTGGGAGACGAACATGACGCTCTCGTTGGGTTCGGGAGTAGGGACGACCTGCGCTCGGGCAGGCAGCCGATGCGAAATTTTGGTGGTCAGATATCTGGCCTCTCTCAACTTCTTGATGTCCTCCTCTGTGGCGGAGGAAGGCATCCACCGACCTTGAAGGTTGGATCCGGACATAGTTGAAGGTCCGAGGTGCCTAAACCTGAGCTTTGGGTGTTGGAACTCGATGCGAGAGGCGGATTCGATTAAGATCGAGAGTAAAAGGCCTTGTCCCCTTTATAAAGAGGGTGAATATCAAGCGTCCTCCTCATGGCCGTTTGGGACTTGCCTAAGATTTAGGAGTCCTACTAATAGGCACGGTTGGGTTACCCATGTCCGTATTAATAGGAATCCCGTAATAAGGGGACACGATCTCTCCTTCGACAAGACGTGCCAAGGAAACCTCCTCGCGAAACACGCTGAGATAGGTTATGAAAAACGATTCGAATAAAGACCTGGCTGTGGTGTCACACTATGGGGTACATCAGCAGATTAGATTTCTGTAAATATTATTCCCTCTACGGTGGTATGTGGAACTTATTTTGCAGTGCCGGACACGATCCTCGTGTTCAAGATCTTCTATGAAGCATTCGGAGGAGGAACCCGCCTTGCAATACCGAAGACAATCTGCACACCAAACATATCGTCATTGAAGCCTGGTTCAGGGGCTACTGAGGGAGTCTTGGATTAGGTGGTATCCGGACAGCTGAATTATATCCTTTGGCCGGACTGTTGCACTATGAAGATACAAGATTGAAGACTTCGCCCCGTGTCCGGATGGGACTCTCCTTGGCGTGGAAGGCAAGCTTGGCAATACGGATATGTAGATCTCCTTCCTTGTAACCGACTCTGTGTAACCCTAGCCCCCTCCGGTGTCTATATAAACCGGAGGGTTTTAGTCCGTAGGACAACATTCAATCATACCATAGGCTAGCTTCTAGGGTTTAGCCTCTCTGATCTCGTGGTAGATCAACTCTTGTACTACTCATATTATCAAGAATAATCAAGCAGGACGTAGGGTTTTACCTCCATCAAGAGGGCCTGAACCTGGGTAAAACATCGTGTCCCCTGCCTCCTGTTACCATCTGCCTTAGACGCATAGTTTGGGACCCCCTACCCGAGATCCGCCGGTTTTGACACTGACAGGGGGGCACCGGAGGTGGGCACAACCCAGCAGGGCACGCATGGGCCTCCTGGCGCGCCCTGGTGGGTTGTCCCCTCCTCGGGACCCCCCCAGGTGCAACCAGGGGCCAACATGTTCCTTCTGGTCCATAAAAAAACTCTGTAAAGTTTCATGGCATTTGGACTCCGTCTGATATTGATTTTCTGTGATGTAAAAAACACGGAAACAACATGAACGGGCACTTGGCACTATGTCAATAGGTTAGTACCAAAAAATGATATAAAATGACTATAAAATGATTATAAAACATCCAAGATTGATAATATAACAACATAAAACAATTAAAATTATAGATACGTTGGAGATGTATCAGCATCCCTAAGCTTAACTCCTACTCGTCCTCGAGTAGGTAAGTGATAAAAACAGAATTTTTGATGTGGACTGCTGTTTACCATGTCATATCATATTCTTTTCTTTATAGCATGGACAATTGGACTTTTTATGTGATTCAAAGCAATAGTCTAGTTTTGACATGATAATTTAGATACTCAAGCATATCAACAAGCAACCATGTCTTTCAAAATATCAACGCTAAAATAAGTTGTCCTAGCCCATCATGCTCAAATATTGATCCATTCATGAAACACACTCGAATATTAGCTACACCCAATACTTAAGTACGATCATATTGCCTTCTAGTTGGTGCTTTCATAAGAGAAGATGGAGACTCAAAATAAAAATTGCATAAAGTAAAAGAAGGGCCCTTCGCAGAGGGAAGTAGGGATTTGTAGAGGTGCTAGAGTTCAAAGTGAAAAACTTAGAGATAAAAAACATTTTGGGAGGCGTATCCATCCCACCAACGAAAACGACTTAGAGTTCCTAATACTTTCCATGCTAGATATGCCATAGGCGGTTCCCAAATAGAAAATAAAGTTTATTCCTTTTTCCACCATGACTTTCACTTTCCATGGCTAACCGTATCCATGGGTGCCCTCCATACCAACACTTTCCAAGGAATTTATTATTTGACAACATAAAGTAAATTAAATTTTTTTGCATTTCGGGACTGGGCATCCCTAAGACCTTTGCCTTACTCTCGTGCAATGACAATTGAATAAACACTCGTCTTGAGAATAACCCATCCAGCATGGAAAATAGTAGCCACCCGTTACCGTTCCGTGAGCGAAACAAACACACAAAAGAGAAGTTTATTTTGAAAATTAGAGATGACACATGAAAATTTGCCTTGAAGGGCAAAATAATACTGCATATAGGTAGATATAGTGGACTCAAGTGGCAAAACTGGTTTAAAGGATTTTGGATGCACAAGTAGTGATCATACTTAGTGCAAAATGAAGGTTAGCAAAAGATTGGGAAGTGACCAACTAAGAAATGAATAATCTCATAAGCAAGCATTAAGCATAAATAACATCGAATATTGCACCATAAGAAGGATATAATTTTCATTGCATGACTATTGACTTTCGTACTTGCATAGGGAATCACAAACCTTAACACCAATATTCTTACTAGAGCACAATTACTCATCAACATAACTCACATATCACATCATCATATCTCAAAACTATTACTAAGATCAAGTTTATTTTGTCTAGTGATCTTCATGACATTTTTCTCTTCTTTATCCTTCTTGGATATCTATCACTTTGAGACTAATTTTTATGTATTGCTTTTCATAATCTCAAACAAATATAAGTGAAGATCATGAGCATAATATTTCTTTCTCTCAAAATAATTTAAGTGAAGCAAGAGAGAATTTCTTCAAAATTTTACTAACTCTCAAATAAATCTAAGTGAAGCAAGAGAGCATTTCTTCAAAAATACTAAGGACACCGTGCTCAAAAAGATATAAGTGAAGCACTAGAGAAAGTCCTAGCTCATAAAAGATTTAAGTGAAGCATCGAGAGCAATTCTAACAAGTCATGCCATAATTTTGGCTCTCTCGAATAGGTGTGTCCAGCAAGGATTGATGACTTAAAACAGAAAATAAAACAAGCAAAGACTCATATCATACAAGACGCTCCAAGCAAAACACATATCATGTGACGAGTAAAAATATAGTCTCGAGTAAAATACCGATAGTTGTTGGAAGAAAGCAGGGATGCCACTCGGGGGCATCCCCAAGCTTAGTTGGTTGCTCATTCTTGGATAATAGCTTGGGATGTCGGGGCATCCCCAAGCTTGGGCTCTTCCATCCTTCCTTCATCCATCGTAAGATAACCCAAAACTTGAAAACTTCAATCACACAAAACTCAACAAAACCTTCATGAGATCCGTTAGTATAAGAATAATAAACCACTACTATAAGTGATGTATCAAACCAATTCATATTTTGTTTTTGTATTATATCTACTGTATTCCAACTTTTCTATGGAAAAAACTCATCAAAGAAAACCATAGAGCCATCAATAAGCACACAACACAAAGAAAAACAAAATTTGTCAAAAAAGAACAGTCTGTAGCAATCTGACTATTTCAAATACTTCTGTAACTCCAAAAACTGTGAAAATTTAGGACCACCTGAGGAATTTCTATATTGATCTACTGCAAGTGGAATGGGTATTTTATCGCTCTCTAGTAAAAAATGAAAATTAATTTTGTGAGCATAAAATTTTCTGTTTTTTCAGCAAGATCAAACAACTATGACCCAAGACGATCCTAAAGGCTTTACTTGGCACAAACACTAACTAAAACACAAAAAAACACAATCATAACAGTAGAATAATTGTGCTAACACAGAAAAACAGGAATAAAAAATCAAAAATAAATTTTATTCATTGGGTTGCCTCCCAACAAGCGCTATACCAAAAATGGTATAAAATGGCTATAAAATGATTATAAAACATCCAAGATTGATAATATAACAGCATGGAACAATCAAAAATTATAGATACATTGGAGATGTTGGGGAACGTAGTAATTTCAAAAAAATTCCTACGCACATGCAAGATCATGGTGATGCACAGCAACGAGAGGGGAGAGTGTTGTCTACGTACCCTCGTAGACCGGAAGCGGAAGCGTTATAACATAGCGGTTGATGTAGTCGTACGTCTTCACGGCCCGACTGATCAAGCACCGAAACTACGGCACCTCCGAGTTTTTGCACACGTTCAGCTCGATGACGATCCCCGGACTCCAATGCAGCAAAGTGTCGGGGATGAGTTCCGTCAGCACGACGGCGTGGTGACGATCTTGATGTTCTACCGTCGCAGGGCTTCGCCTAAGCACCGCTACAATATTATCGAGGATTATGGTGGAGGGGGGCACCGCACACGGCTAAGAGATCAATGATCAATTGTTGTGTCTCTGGGGTGCCCCCCTGCCCCCGTATATAAAGGAGTGGAGGAGGGGCCGGCCAAGGAGGGTGGCGCGCCCAAGGGGGGGAGTCCAACTCCCACCGGGAGTAGGACTCCCCTTTTTCCTATTAAGAGTAGGAGAGGGAAGCAAGAGGAAGGAGGGAGGAAGGACAGGGGGGCCGGCCCCCTTCCCAATTCGGATTGGGCTTGGGGGTGGCGCCCCATCCCTTTCTCCTTTCCCCTCCTTTCCACTAAGGCCCAATAAGGCCCATATACCTCCCGGGGGGTTCTGATAACCTCTCGGTGAACCGGTATTGTCCCAATCTTACCCGAAACCTTTCCGGTGTCCAAATATAGTCGTCCAATATATCAATCTTTATGTATCGACCATTTCGAGACTCCTCGTCAAGTCCGAGATCACATCCGGGACTCCGAACAACCTTCGGTACATCAAAATATATAAACTCATCATGAAATTGTCATCGTAACGTTAAGCGTGCGGACCCTACGGGTTCGAGAACAATGTAGACATGACCGAGACACGTCTCCGGTCAATAACCAATAGCGAAACCTGGATGCTCATATTGGCTCCTACATATTCTACGAAGATCTTTATCGGTCAGACCGCATAACAACATACGTTGTTCCCTTTGTCATCGGTATGTTACTTGCCCGAGATTCGATCGTCGGTATCTCAATACCTAGTTCAATCTTGTTACCGGCAAGTCTCTTTACTCGTTCCGTAATACATCATATTGCAACTAACTTATTAGTTGCATTGCTTGCAAGGCTTAAGTGATGTGTATTACCGAGAGGGCCCAGAGATACCTCTCCGACAATCGGAGCGACAAATCCTAATCTCGAAATACGCCAACCCAACATGTACCTTTGGAGACACCTGTAGAGCACCTTTATAATCACCCAGTTACGTTGTGACGTTTGGTAGCACACAAAGTGTTCCTCCGGTAAACGGGAGTTGCATAATCTCATAGTCATAGGAACATGTATAAGTCATGAAGAAAGCAATAGCAACATACTAAACGATCAAGTGCTATGCTAACGGAATGGGTCAAGTCAATCACATCATTCTCCTAATGATGTGATCCCGTTAATCAAATGACATCTGATGTCTATGGTTAGGAAACATAACCATCTTTGATCAACGAGCTAGTCAAGTAGAGGCATACTAGTGACACTCTGTTTGTCTATGTATTCACACATGTATTATGTTTCCGGTTAATACAATTCTAGCATGAATAATAAACATTTATCATGATATAAGGAAATAAATAATAACTTTATTATTGCCTCTAGGGCATATTTCCTTCACGAGACTGCTACCTCTTGAGCATGCGTTGGTTTTCCCTTGAAGAGGAAAGGGTGATTGATAACCCACAAGTATTGGGGATCGCAATAGTTTTCGAGGGTAGAGTATTCAACCCAAATTTATTGATTCGACATAAGGGGAGCCAAGGAATATTCTCAAGTATTAATAGTTGAGTTGTCAATTCAACCACACCTGAAAGACTTAATATCTGCAGCAAAGTATTTAGTAGCAAAGTAATATGGAATTAACGGTAACGGTGGCAAAAGTAATAGTATTGGTTTTCTAGTGATTGTAACAGTGGCAACGGAAAAGTAACTAAGCAAAGATCAATATATGAAAAGCTGGTAGGGAATGGATCAGTGATGGATAATTATGTCGGATGTGATTCCTCATGCAACAGTTATAACATAGAGTGACACAGAACTAGATCCAGTTCATTAATTTAATGTAGGCATGTATTCCGAATATAGTCATACGTGCTTATGGAAAATAACTTGCATGACATATTTTGTCCTACCCTCCCGTGGCAGCGGGGTCCTATTGGAAACTAAGGGATATTAAGGCCTCCTTTTAATAGAGTACCGGACCAAAGCATTAACACTTAGTGAATACATGAACTCCTCAAACTATGGTCATCACCGGTAAGTATCCCGATTATTGTCACTTCGGGGTTAACGGATCATAACACATAATAGGTAAATATAGACTTGCAAGATAGGATCAAGAACTCACATATATTCATGAAAACATAATAGGTTCAGATCTGAAATCATGGCACTCAGGCTCTAGTGACAAACATTAAGCATAGCAAACTCATAGCAACATCAATCTCAGAACATAATGGATACTAGGGATCAAACCCTAACAAAACTAACTCGATTACATGATAAATCTCATCCAACCCATCACCGTCCAGCAAGCCTACAATGGAATTACTCACGCACGGCGGTGAGCATCATGAAATTGGTGATGGAGGAAGGTTGATGATGACGATGGCGACAGATTCCCCTCTCCGGAGCCCCGAACGTACTCTAGATCAGCCCTCCTGAGAGAGATTAGGGCTTGGCGGCGGCTCCGTATTATAAAACACGATGAATCCTTCTCTCTGATATTTTTTTCTCCCCGAACGTGAATGTATATAGTTGGTGTTGAGGTCGGTGTAGCACCAGGGGGCCCACAAGGCAAGGGGCACGCCCAGGGGGTAGGCGTGCCCCCCACCCTCGTGGATAGGGTGTGGGCCCCTGGCCCTGATTCTTTTGCCAATATTTTTTATATATTCCAAAAATATTCTCCGTTGATTTTCAGGTCATTCCGGGAACTTTTATTTCTGCATAAAAATAACACCATGGCAATTCTGCTAAAAACAGCATCAGTCTGGGTTAGTTCCATTCAAATCATGCAAGTTAAAGTCCAAAACAAGGGGAAAAGTGTTTGGAAAAGTAGATACGTTGATAAATTGAAAGTGATAAAGAAAAACTTTTACAAACTCTGTTTGCTCTTGTTGTTGTAAATATGTAGAGCCAGCATTCAAGTTCTCAGTAAAGATTATGAACTAACCATATTCACAATAACACTTAGGTCTTATGTTTACTCATATCAATGGCATAATCAACTAGCGAGCAATAATAATAAATCTCGGATGACAACACTATCTCAAAACAATCATAATATGATATAACAAGATGGTAACTCGCTAGCCCTTTCTGAGACCGCAAAACATAAATGTAGAGCACCTCTGAAGATCAAGGGCTGACTAGAAATTGTAATGCATGGTAAAAGAGATCCAGTCACAGTCATACTCAATGTAAACTAATAGTAATGCATGCAAATGACAGTGGTGCTCTCCAACTGGTGCTCTTTAATAAGAGGATGATGACTCAACATAAAAGTAAATAAATAGGCCCTTCGCAGAGGGAAGCAGGGATTTGTAGAGGTGCCAGAGCTCGATTTTGAAATAGAGATGAATAATATTTTGAGCGGTATACTTTCATTGTCAACATAACAACCGAGAGATCTCGATATCATCCATGCTACACACATTATAGGCGGTTCCCAAGCAGAATGGTAAAGTTTATACTCCCCCTACCACCAACAAACATCAAACCATGGCTTGTCCGAAACAACGGGTGACTCCAACTAACAACAATCCTGGGGAGTTTTGTTTGCAATTATTTTGATTTGATTTGAGCATGGGACTGGGTATCCCGGTGACCAGCCATTTTCTCGTGAGTGTGGAGCGGAGTCCACTCCTCTTGAGAATAACCCGCCTAGCATGGAGGATACATACAACCCTAGTTGATACATGAGCTATTTGAGCATACAAAACAGAATTTCATTTGAAGGTTTAGAGATTGGCACATACAAATTTACTTGGAACGGCGGGTGGATACCGCATATAGGAAGGTACGGTGGACTCATATGGAATAACTTTTGGGGTTTATGGAGGTGGATGCACGAGCAGTATTCCCGCTTAGTACAAGTGAAGGCTAGAAAGAGACTAGGAAGTGACCAGCAAGAGAGAGACAAAAGTCATGAACATGCATTAAAATTAATTAACATTGAATGCAAGCATGAGTAGGATATAATTCACCATGAACATAAATATCGTGGAGGCTATGTTGATTTGTTTCAACTACATGTGTGAACATGTGCCAAGTCAAGCCACTCGAATCGTTCAAAGGAGGATACCACCCTATCATACCACATCACAACCATTTTAATAGCATGTTGGCATGCAAGGTAAACCATTATAAACTCCTAGCAAATTAAGTATGGCATGAGCAATTATAATCTCTAATTGTCATCGCAAACATATTTCATTCATAATAGGCTGAATCAGGAACGGTGAACTAATCATATTTACAAAAACAAAAGAGGTCGAGTTCATACCAGCTTTTCCCATCTCAATCAGTTCATCATATATCGTCATTATTACCTTTCACTTGCATGACCGAACGGTGTGGATAATAATAATAATGCACGTGCATTGGACTAAGCTGGCATCTACAAGCATTCAATACAAGGGAGAAGACAAGGTAATATGGGCTCTTGGTTGGATCAACAACAATGCATATGAGAGCCACTCAACATTTTCATCATGGTCTTCTCCTCTCGACCCCCAAAGAAAAGAAAAGAAATAAAACAATTTACACGAGAAAGCTCCCAACAAGCAAAAGAAGAACGAGAAACCTTTTTGGGTTTTCTTTTTAATTACTACCACTACAGGCATGGAAAGTAAACTAGCTAAAAGCTACAACTAATAATTTTTTGGTTTTCTTAAGGTTTTTTAAACACACAAGAAGAAAGCTTAAAAATAAATTAAACTAGCATGGATGATACAATGAAAAAGTATGAGCACCAACAACTGGCATGAGTGTGTGAACATGAATGTAATGTCGGTGAGAAGTACGTACTCCCCCAAGCTTAGGCTTTTGGCCTAAGTTGGTCTATGACCATGGCTGGCCTGGTGGATATCCGAAGTTCAAGCTTGGGTCGTACTGAGATGCAGCAGCTACTTCCTGAAGAGCTACAGCCTGGAGGCGTGCTGCCTCCATCCTCCTCTCGTACTCATTTGCCTCCTCCCTGGTTATAACATATCTCCCTTTTGTTTAAAAGTCAAAGAAAGCAGGAGCAGGGAGAGCAACATGGACGGTGTGCCGTCTGTCAAAGATTAGTCGGTACTGGAGGAACTGATCGTTCCTCTCAACAAACTGATGATGAACCATAGCATTATAATCTAGATAAGCAGGAGGCAATTCAATATCATTCTCATGTATGGGTATCTCAAGAAAATTAGCTACACGAGTTGCATAAATTCTACCAAACAAGTCTCCACTTAAACTACTAAGATGCAACCTACGTGCAACAATAGCCCCCAAGTTGTATTGTTTATCACCCAATACCGCACTCTTGAGGACACTAAGATCTGGAACGCACATGTTGCAAGCCTCATCTTTACCGTTAATGCATCTACCCACGAAGAGAGCAAAATAATGTATGGGAGGAAAATGAATGCTCCCTATGGTAGCTTATGTTATTTCTCTAGATTCCCCCACAGTGATACCAGCAAGGAATTCTTTAAATTCAGATTTGCGAGGTTCACTAACACTACCCCATTGCGGGAGTTTACAAGTAGTATTAAAATCTTCGAAGTCCATGGTATAAGATTTATCATAGAGATCAAATAGGACAGTGTGAGAATTGCGTGACGATGTAAATTTAAACCTTCTCACAAAGGAATCAGTTAAGTGATAATATTGGGGGCACTTATCTGACATGAAGCCCTCAAGTTCAGCATTACGCACATACGCGTCAAATTCTTCCTTAATTCCCGCTTGGACCATAAAATCTTCTGACAGCCATTCACAAGGCCGCACTTGAGCTTCTCTTGGTAGTTCATAGTCCGGCTCACGTATCGCGGGCCTGGGTCCTTGCTTCCTTGAGGAACCACCTTGGTACATTTTCCTAAACATATTTCTTCCTTTGAAAAATTTCTGAAATTTTGAGTGACTCAAAATAAAAGTGAACAAACTCAACAAAATTGATAGCAACTACTCCTACAAGTGCTTAGAGGCGATATCATGCAGTAAACTACATTTGACCACATAAATTTGACATGCAAACTCAAGAACAGGGTCACCTAAGCAGCAATAATTTACAATAAATAAAGCACTAGAACAAAAAGTAATTGGACCATTGGAGGAGTCACATACCAAAGAACAATCCCCTAAAGCAGTTTTGTGAATGGAGCTTTGAGCAAGGAGATCGAAAATGGCAGCAAGATGAGCTAGAACTCGTGTTTGAGCTGGTGGATGATTTTCTCTGGAGGAAGACGAAGTGTGTGGGTGCAAGAATAAGTGGAGGGGGCCCACGTGGGGTCCACAAGGCAGGGGGCGCGCCCAGGGGGTAGGGCGTGCCTTCCACCCTCGTGGGCATATGGTGAGTCCCCTTGGTGTGTTCTCAGTGCCAATAATTCTTAAATATTCCAGAAAAAATCATATTAAATTTTTAGGGCATTTGGAGAACTTTTATTTTCGGGGTACTTTTTATTGCAAGGATTATTCAGAAAACAGACAGAAAATACTATTTTTACTTTATTTAATCTAATTAATAGAAAGTAAAAGGAGGGTACAGAGAGTTGCGCTTTCTAACTTCATCCATCTCATGCTCATCAAAAGGAATCCACTAACAAGGTTGATCAAGTCTTGTTAACAAACTCATTATGGATCGCATGAAACCGGAGAAATTTCGAATAACACTAGGTTACCTCAACTGGGATATGCACATCCCCAACAATAAGAATATCATATTTCTTCTTGACAGTAGGAAGAGAAAATTCAAAACCTCCAATAATAATCGTTGAAAATTTTCCAATAGAATTGATACTATGGACTTGAGATTGTTTCCTCGGAAAGTGTATCGTATGCTCATTACCATTAACATGAAATGTGACATTGCCTTTGTTGCAATCAATAACAGCCCCTGCAGTATTCAGAAAGGGTCTACCAAGAATAATAGACATACTATCATCCTCGGGAATATCAAGAATAACAAAGTCCGTTAAAATAGTAACGTTTGCAGCCACAACAGGCACATCCTCACAAATACCGACATGTATAGTAGTTGATTTATCAGCCATTTGCAAAGATATTTCAGTAGGTGTCAACTTATTCAAATCAAGTCTACGATATAAAGAAAGAGGCATAACACTAACACCGGCTCCGAGATCACATAAAGCAGTTTTAACATAGTTTCTTTTGATGGAGCATGGTATAGTTGGTACTCCTGGATCTCCTAGTTTCTTTGGTATTCCACCTTTAAAAGTATAATTAGCAAGCATGGTGGAAATTCCAGCTTCCGGTATCTTTCTTTTATTAGTAACAATATCTTTCATGTACTTAGCATAAGGGTTCACTTTAAGCATATCAGTCAAACGCATACGCAAAACGATAGGTCTAATCATTTCAGCAAAGCGCTCAAAATCCTCATCATCCTTTTTCTTGGATGGTATAGGAGGAAAGGGCATGGGTTTCTGAACCCATGGTTCTCTTTCTTTACCTTGCTTTCTAGCAACAAAGTCTCTCTTATCGTAACGTTGATTCTTTGATTGTCGGTTATCAAGATCAACGGCAGGTTCAATCTCTACATAATTATTATTGCTAGGTTGAGCATCAACATGAACATCATTATTAACATCATCACTAGGTTCATGTTCATCACCTGATTGTGTTTCAACATAAAAATTAGAAATATCATTGGGATTCTCAGGTGTGTCAACAACAGGTTCACTAGAAGCATGCAAAGTCCTATCATTTTTCTTTTTCTTCTTCTTAGAAGAACTAGGTGTATCAATATTAGTTCTCTGGGAATCTTCCTCAATTCTCTTAAGGTGACCTTCAGGATACAAAGGTTCCTGATTCATTGAGAAAATCATTCTGAGCTTTAAGTACTTGTTCTACTTGAGTGGTAACAATAGAAGCATGTTTACTAATAAGTTTAAGTTCACCTTTAACTATAGACATATAATCACTCAAGTGTGCAATCATATAAGCATTACGTTTCAATTGTCTACCAACATAAGCATTGACGTTTTCTTGTTTAACAATAAAATTATCAAACTCTTCTAAGCATTGCCTAGCAGACTTATAACGAGGAATATCACCTATATCAAATCTATAGAGAGAGTTTGCCTTTACTACCTGTGTCGGGTTATCAAGACCATGTATTTCTTCAATAGGTGGTAAATTCTTAACATATTCAGCTTTAATACCTTTTTCTTTCATAGATTTCTTTGCCTCTGCATATCTTCAGGACTGAAAAATAGAATACCCCTTTTCTTCGGAGTTGGCTTAGGAGTTGGTTCAGGAAGTGTCCAATCATTTTCATTATTCAACATATTATTCAATAGCAATTCAGCTTGATCAATAGTTCTTTCCCTGAAAACACAAGCAGCACAACTATCCAGGTGGTCTCTGGAAGCATTAGTTAGTCCATTATAAAAGATATCAAGTATTTCATTTTTCTTGAGAGGATGATAAGGCAAAGCATTAAGTAATTGGAGAAGCCTCCCCCAAGCTTGTGGGAGACTCTCTTCTTCAATTTGCACAAAGTTATATATTTCCCTTAAGGCAGCTTGTTTCTTATGAGCGGGGAAATATTTAGTAGAGATGTAATAAATCATATCCCGGGGACTACGCACACAACAAGGATCAAGAGAATTAAACCATATTTTAGCATCACCCTTTAATGAGAACGGAAACAACTTAAGGATAAAGTAATAGCGAGTTTTCTCATCATTAGTGAACGGGGTGGCTATATCATTTAATTTAGTAAGATGTGCCACAACAATTCCAGATTCATAGCCATAAAAAGGATCAGATTCAACCAAAGTAATTAACTTAGGGTCGACAGAGAAATCATAATCCTTATCGGAAATACAGATAGGTGAGGTAGCAAAAGCAGGGTCATATTTCATTCTAGCATTCAAAGATTTTTCTTTAAGCTTAGATAATAATTTCTTAATATCATATCTATCATTGCAAGCTAAAAAGTCTCTAGCTGTTTCTTCCTCCATAACATAACCCTCAGGCACAACAGGCAATTCATATCTAGGGGGAGAATCTTCATCATCGCTTACATCAATATTATCAGTTTCAATAATTTCATTCTCTCTAACCCTAGCAATCAAGCAGGAAGTAGGGTATTACCTCCATCGAGAGGGCCCGAACCTAGATAAACATTGTGTCCCCCACCTCCAGTTACCATCTTCCTTAGACGCACAGTTCAGGACACCCTATCCGAGATTCGCCGGTTTTGACACCGACAAGGATCGCAACAGTTTTCGAGGGTAGAGTATTCAACCCAAATTTATTGATTCGACACAAGGGGAGCCAAAGAATATTCTCAAGTAGTAATAGTTGAGTTGTCAATTCAACCGCACCTGGAAGACTTAATATCTGTAGCAAAGTATTTAGTAGCAAAGTAATATGGAAGTAACGGTAACTGTGGCAAAAGTAATAGTATTGGTTTTGTAGTGATTGTAACAGTGGCAATGGAAAAATAACTAAGCAAAGGTCAATATATGAAAAGCTGATAACCACAAGTATAGGGGATCGCAACAATTTTTGAGGGTAGAGTATTCAACCCAAATTTATTGATTCGACACAAGGGGAGCCAAAGAATGTTCTCAAGTATTAGCAGTTGAGTTGTCAATTCAACCACACCTGGAAACTTAATATCTGCAGCAAAGTATTTAGTAGTAAAGTAATATGATAGTAGTGGCAACGGTAGCAAAAGTAATGTTTTTGAGTTTTGTAGTGATTGTAGCAGTAGCAACGGTAAAGTAAATAAGCGAAGAACAATATACGAAAAGCTCGTAGGCATTGGATCGATGATGGAGAATTATGTCGGATGCGATTGATCATGCAACAATTATAACATAGGGTGACACAGAACTAGCTCCAGTTCATCAATGTAATGTAGGCATGTATTCCGAATATAGTCATACATGCTTATGGAAAAGAACTTGCATGACATCTTTTGTCCTACCCTCCCATGGCAGCGGGGTCCTATTGGAAACTAAGGGATATTAAGGCCTCCTTTTAATAGAGTACCGAACCAAAGCATTAACACATAGTGAATACATGAACTCCTCAAACTACGGTCATCACTGGTAATGGTCCCGATTATTTTCACTTTGATGTTAACGGATCATAACACATAATAGGTGACTATAGACTTGCAAGATAGGATCAAGAACTCACATATATTCATGAAAACATAATAGGTTCAGATCTAAAATCATGGCACTCGGGCCCTAGTGACAAGCATTAAGCATAGCAAAGTCATAGCAAAATCAATCTCAGAACATAGTGGATACTAGGGATCAAACCCTAACAAAACTAACTCGATTACATGATAAATCATTTCAGGTCATTCCGAGAACTTTTATTTCTGCACAAAAATAACACCATGGCAATTCTGCTGAAAACAGCGTCAGTCCGGTTTAGTCTCATTCAAATCATGCAAGTTAGAGTCCAAAACAAGGGTAAAAGTGTTTGGAAAAGTAGATATGACGGAGACGTATCAACTCCCCCAAGCTTAAACCTTTGCTTGTCCTCAAGCAATTCAGTTGATAAACTGAAAGTGATAAAGAAAAAATTTTACAAACTCTGTTTGCTCTTGTTGTTGTAAATATGTAAAGCCAGCATTCAAGTTTTCAGCAAAGATTATAAACTAACCATATTCACAAGAACATTTAGGTCTCATGTTTACTCATATCAATGGCATAATCAGCTAGCGAGCAATAATAACAAATCTCTGATGACAACACTTTCTTAAAACAATCATGATATGATATAACAAGATGGTATCTCGCTAGCCCTTTCTGAGACCGCAAAACATAAATGCAGAGCACCTTTAAAGATCAAGGACTGGCTATACATTGTAATTCATGGTAAAAGAGATCCAGTCACAGTCATACTCAATGTAAACTAACAATAATTGATGCAAATGACAGAGGAGCACTCCAACTGGTGCTTTTTAATAAGAGGATGATGACTCACCATAAAAGTAAATAGATAAGCCCTTCGCAGAGGGAAGCAGGGATTTGTAGAGGTGCCAGAGCTCGATTTTGAAATAGATATGAATAATATTTTGAGCGGTATACATTCATTGTCAACATAACAACCGAGAGATCTCGATATCTTCGATGCTACACACATTATGGGCGGTTCCCAAGCAGAATGTTAAGTTTATACTCCCCCACCACCAACAAGCATCAATCCATGGCTCACCCGAAACAACGGGTGCCTCCAACTAACAACAATCCTGGGATAGTTTTGTTTGCAATTATTTTGATTTGATTTGAGCATGGGACTGGGCATCCCGGTGACCAGCCATTTTCTCGTGAATGAGGAGCGGAGTCCATTCCTCTTGAGAATAACCCACCTAGCATGGAGGATACAGACAGCCCTAGTTGATACATGAGCTATTCGAGCATACAAAATAGAATATTTATTTGAAGGTTTAGAGTTTGGCACATACAAATTACTTGGAACGACGGGTAGATACCGTGTATAGGTAGGTATGGTGGACTCATATGGAATAACTTTGGGGTTTATGGAATTGGATGCACAAGCAGTATTCCCGCTTAGTACAAGTGAAGGCTAGAAAAAGACTGAGAAGCGACCAGCTAGAGAGCGACAACAACGCGCGGATCGATGGGCCCTCCTCGCCACCGCGACGTCACCATCGCCCGATAAAGGAGGAGCTGCCACCCAGGATCGCCAAGGCATGTGGCCTCATCCTCCACTATTCAGAGGTGGTAGTTACGGCGGTGCCTCCGGTTCCCGCGACGCGATATCTGAGGCCGAACGGGCAGCGCAATAGAAGGAGAGGTACAATCGGCGCCATGTTGGTCATCGCTTCGCGTTCTCCAAGACGGGCATGGTGCCGGAATGGGTCCGCAATGACCCGGACCTCGCCGCAGCGTGGGCGCTCGACCGCTCCATCACCACAGCGGAGATGGCCGCCAGGCACCGCCTTGACGGCGAGCTGGCCAAGATCGGCGAGGAGTGGTCACTTGGCGATTGCTTCGCCAACGCCGGCAGGGGCAAGGCCGCCGCCAGGGCGCCACCACCACCTTCGGCGTTTGCCAGGGGGCCCTCCGCACCGCACAACAGGAGGCGGAAGGGCACCTCCGTGAGGGTCAGGCAGCCGCCAGACAGGTCTGTTGTGGCCCTCCTGCATCCTTGCGCCGCTGGAGGAACAACAACGACGACGACGACAGCATGGACGCCGACGGCGGTGCAGTAGGGGAGGGTGGCCATGCTTATGAGATGGTCGTCCGATATAGGGTTTAGTAAAAAAAATTATAGTTTTCAATAAAATGGTCGAGATATCGTCTGTTTATGTAAATTACATTAGAACTTGAATGAAATCTGTCTGGTTTGCATGAATTTTATCCGGTTGATTCATAAACCATTTGAAATATATGAGGATAGCGTTGGACAGAGGTTTCCCGTATCCATGTCCGTGGACTGGTCCCTTGTCCATGGACAAATGCGGGAGAAAATTTATGGATTGTCACTGGAGATACCCTTACCAGCCAGCACGTGCACGTTCAAGGCTTGTGTGGCTGGCAATCTCTTTCTTTTCATTTGGATGAGGTCGACATGGAGGAAAACAAACTTTATTTCGACATACATGTTGCAACCGAAAATGGGCATGAGCCGAATATTGTTTCGGAGCTCAGAATATTTTAGAAAATTCATGGATCTATTTTTATCAGAGAAGAGAGCCCAGGAGCCAGCACATTCTATCAGAATCGGCCACTTTGCCGAGTGGATGCCCACCTTGCTAGGATGTAGAAGGTCATTGCTGCCGCCCATACCATGGCCACCGATGCCTTGCCATCAGAGACCGCCTTTTGGGCCGGAAACACCACCGCCATCACTGGGGATATCCTGACAGTACGAGAGAGGGGTAAGCTGGATCACACTAAGCGTGTCACAAACAGAAGGATTTGCAGGTTCAGACCTCTTGCGGCGGAGGTAAAGGCCTTATGTCCTGTGCTCCAGGAGCTTTTTCTCTCCGTATGGATGTTGGATTACAGTGTGTGTGAACCTTTGCCTAAGTGAAGGAGGATGGCTTATAAAGAGTGCGTCAAGCCTCTCCATCTTCTACGTTCCAAGGGATTAATTACGGTGTTGATCTATACCTACTACGAGAGGTAATAGACATGTTAACACTTCTTCTTCGGTGGAAATTATGGGGAAGGGAGGAGGTCGTGGCCGCAGGGAGAGAAGAGGAGGCAACAACTGTTCGGTCTCCCTCCTACAACGGCAAGGGAAACTAGAGTGTTGGATAAAAGCCAAGAATATTAATTGTTCATGTACTTTTTGATTTATCAAATCCGATGTACTTACTTTAGATTATTAATAAAACATAATCGTTTGCTAAAAAGAAGTATTTGTGTGTCACCATAGAAGGCAAATTCTATGCCCCACCATCACCAATTCATACTGTACTAATCAAGCAAACAATAAAATAAAAATCTCTCAAAATTTCCACACATAATTTCTCATTGATGCCAATCAAAAGATGATGAATAAAATGGCATATCATTTCACAACTCCTCCAAAACCTCTCCACTTCTATAAAAAGAGAAAAGTATATTTTTGAGACACAACATTTAGTGCCTCATGTCTGATAAGCAGATAACCTCCGTCCAAAACTGGAGCGAAATGTTTTTGATGCTGACATATCACTGGTTTTGAAATCCCTCCCCCCCCCCCCCCCCCCCCCCCAAAATGATACACCTACGGACGTTCCTCACGGAAAGAACCCTATAGGCGTACGTGTTCTATTGTAATTCATCCATCCCCCGCTGAATTTCAGGATGGGCCCCTCCTTCCCCCAACCAATTGATGGCAGCTCAGTCCGTAGGCATAAGTCTGTAGAAAATGCCCGTAGCTGTAGCATTGTTGCCCCCCCTCCCACCATGTTCGTTGCACGCACAGGAAGCTAACATGTCCTCATCGCGGGTGCCCAAGCCTAGGTGTTCGAAACGCAATTAGGAATTGGCTACTCCGCGCCGATAGAAGGGACAACTCAAATCTTGTCGCGCCACGGCTTCGTTGTCTTGCTGGTCCCTGTTTAGTTGGACCCTGTTGAGAATTGGCTCTAGAGAGACCAGGGTTGGCGGAGATGAGAGGAATCAGAGCAAGGGTAATCGTGTCGATGGGATCAGGCTCAGCATCGTGCTACTTGTGATAGGCGTTTGGGATTTTTTCGAAGAGGAAGGATGATGTAGTATAGCAGCAGATAGTATTCCCTCAGTTAAGAATCAAGGTTTATCGAACCAGTAGGAGACTCACGCAAAAATGTAAGTTGTACCCGCACACACAAAATAAATGCTTTCATCCAACTCGGGCAAGAGGGTTGTCAACCCCCTTATACTCGTTAATTGTAAGGATTAATTCTGATAGCGATATATAGATAAATTGTGAAGTAAAATAAAAGATAAAAAATTACAGCAAGGTGTTTAGGGTTTTAATAATATGAAGTGAATGGACCCGAGGGCCATAGCTTTCACTAGAGGCATCTATCTCATCTGCGTAGTAATGGTGGATACAATTACTATTGGGAAATTAAAGAAAACACATAGTTATGACATTATTCATGGCATGATCAATATATAGGTATTACGTCTGAGACAAGTAGACCGACATCCATCTGCATGTACTACTATTACTGCACCTCTCGACCGCTATCCAGCATGCATCTTAAGGTATTACGGTCATAACAAATGGAGTAATACTTGGAGTATGATGACATAATGTGAACAAAGTAATGCCAAATAATATGTTCGAACCCTGTCATTTTACCCTTAGTAGCAACAATACAAATGTGCCTCGCTGCTTCTCATGTCACAGAGTGAGGAGACCGCAAGATTGAACCTACTACCAAGCACCTCCCTCACTGAAGATAAATCAATCTAATTGACCAAATTAGACGAATAGATCAGAGAGAAATACAAGGCTATAAAACCACACATAATAAAGTTCAGAAAAGGCTCGGTTACTTTCAATGAATAATCTGATGATAAACTCACAATTCATCGGATCCCAACAAACACACCGCAAAAGGATTACAATGAATCGATCTATGAAGAGAATATTGTATTGAAGATCAAACATCATGGATGCAGTAAGGTTGATGAAGATGGCCTCCATTATTGATTCCCCCCTTCGGCAGTGTACCGGCGGATTGCGGAAGAACAGATGATTCCGGCGGCGATAAAATTGTTTCTCATAACAGAAGAACATAGGCTCACATCGTGTGCGCTTGTGCCTCTGTAGTGCGGCGTCTGGTCTGCCCCCGAAGCTTCTAGGGTCCCTTCTAATCCAGAAAAGATCACCGTAAAGTTCATCGTGTGTGGACTTCATTTGGTATGGTTTTTTTCTTGGAAACAATAAAATAGGAAAAAAACGGGAACTGGCGCTGGCCACTAGGTTAATAGGCTAGTTTTAGAAAATGATATAAAATTGCATATAAAGCATACAAGATTGATAATATAATAGCATGAAACAATCAAAAATTATAGATATGTTGGAGAGAAAGAATGAGGGTTTTGGGAGGGGTTTGGCTCGCTCGGGCTCGATCGGGAGGTTTAGAAGGTGGGTAGCAAGATGGGAGAGGCTAGAGTGACCAACTTATAGGGGCGCACGGCCATGTACCATGGACGACGTCTATGGTGAAGCTTGAAGGCGGCAATGGGGGTGAGAATGGCATGTTGGGGCAACGCTGCTACGCTCAACGGATGCAGAGAAGGCAAATGGAGAAACGTGGGAGCAGGTTTAGCGCGGACGCAGTTTTCATGGAGCGGGAGCTTGTCTTTGTGCATGTGGCACTCATAAAAAGATAGGAAGAGGAAAGAGGAGAGAGTGGAGTGGCACAGGCCAACACACGGGGATGCAAGATTGCACGGCCATAGGTGTGTTTGGCTGCGTAGGCGTGGTTTGGTGCATGGCGAAGCAGAGGCGATGGTCGTCGTCGTTGCTACCTAGTCCGCGCCGGTGCAAGAACATGCTCCGGCAAGGGCGAACAGGAGCGGCAGGGGAGGAACCAAGCATCGACATCGTGGTGGGTGCTGGTAAGCGGCAAGAGGCCGGCCGGAGTCTATATGCATAGTGACACGGCGGCGCACAAGGTGTTGCCAAAATGCACACCCCACACAGACATAAAAAGTAGCATTGACGAAATGCCAGTGGAGCTAATTTAACGGCCACCTGAAGTGGGATTCCAGAACCGGTGACATGTCAGTGGTTTACCCCTTCTTTCTTTTTACACAAAATGCCTTTTGTTTTGAAATATGAGGGACTAAAATTCATCCCAAAAAAGTTGAGGGGCAAGATGTGGACTTCTTGTAAACTTAAGGAACTAAAGATATGCTTTTATCATAAAAATAAAAACGGAGAAAAAGTAGAATTCTCTCTTCTAGTATCCCGGCGGCCGCCAAGATCTCTCGTCTGCGTGTGATTTGTGCGGAAATAATCACTCCGCGTTAATCTCTCCTCTGCTAGTCAATTTCTTGGCATGACCACCCGCTCAGCGCTGGTTTAGCTGACTCCATTTTATATTCACATGTTGATGTTCATCTTGGCCAGACAGCAGCTAGCTAACCTAACATGTACGCCAAGGCGCTGACTTCGAAATTAATAGCAATCTGAGAAGTAAAAATTGTCATGGTTGCGGCTAGCAGCAAGCAAGTACAAAACAAGGTTAGAACTGTATGTATGGACCATCATTCTTGACCCTATCGGACCAATATTAGAACTGTATGTATGGAGTTCTAGCGAACACGATTCAAATTAAGGGGAAACTTGATAGAGTAAAGCGTGATTACAAGAAAACCAAAGGAAACTCATGCAACTAATACATTATTATTGGAAAAAAAAGTTATGCAGAAGAAAATTAGGACTGCCGTATTCGATACGGGCCGAAAATTTAAATTACAAATTTATTGCTATGTAGGTGAGCCATGTGAGTGGTGACGATTCGAAATGGCGGAGGTAGAGTAGCTACGACTTGGTGGCAAAGGTGGCGACGACTCGCAGCCTCAGCAACTGCTGGGCGGTTTCATCATCACGTGCCCCTCCTTGTTTCTCCTAGCTGCATGAATGTCCGTCACACATCAGTAACCATTCATTTATTGGCACACTCATGAATATGTAGCCAGTTAATATATACTACTCTATTTTCTTTGCGGAGAATATATAATGATGTTTGATATTACCTGAATAGGGAATCTTGGACTAGGTGGATCTCGTGGTACCGTTGAGGATGTTGTCCAGCAGTTGCGAGAAGGGTGCCGGTAGATTCGGCTTATCAGGGACCTGGAGGGGGTGAAACATCCCACCAGGGGAATTCTTTGCCATGGCATGAAGAACCTATAGCATATAGGCGTCGCGCATGAGTGAGTTGATGTAATTACTAAATTGTCATGAAACTTGGATTAGTGTATCTCCAATCTTATACTTACGTGGTTGTTCGCGTCTCCGCCGAGAGTAAACGTGTGGACAGGTACTTTTGAGACGAAGTCCTTGGCTCCATCAAAGTAGTCCCCCTTGTTGATGAGCCCATCGGAGAAGAGCAAGATGATGCTATTCCAGTGTCCACGGTAGCTGATCAGTTTGTGGGCCTCGGAGAGGCCAGACGCCATGTTCTTCGTGCAGGCGGACCGTCTCCAGGACGGGCTTTTTCTGTAGCCTTTTAACTCTGTATCGGTCGAATCAACTATTTTCATATCAGACGTGCACGTGTTCGGGGTTGACATGACATAAGTGTAACCAAGGCAGCTATCCATGAGACGGATGAGCTTCTCTTGCACCAACCAAAAGATATTGTCCACAGTTTTATAATCTGGGGTTGATGTGGTACTGTCAAATGCATACACAATCACCATGTCTAGTGGCCACTTCCCTACAAATCAATATGCCATTCATTCAATTATATATATGTTCCTAGCAAGCATATATTATGATTACTCTTGAATTCAGATCGGGTCGAATATTTGTTGTTACATATACCTGCGCCACTGAGGATGGTATCCACCAGCCTCGAAAAAGGCACCGATAGACTCGGTTTTTCCGGGACGGGGAGGGTGTGAAACGTGCCTCCCGGTGAATTTATTGCGATGGTGAGAAGATCCTATAGCATATACACATGATATGTGAGCAAATTGAATTGATTAATAAGATGGGCATAATTTGGATTAGAGTAAATCTGGTCAAATACTTACTTGGTTATATGCATCTCCACCAAGAGTAAATGTGTGCACTGGAACTTTGGAGATGAAGCCCTGAACTCCATCAAAGAAGTCGCCCTTGTTAATCAACCCATCAGAGAAGAGCAAGATGATGCCATTCAGGTGCCCGTCGCTGATCAGTCTATGTGCCTCAACGAGGCCAGCTGCCATGTTGTTCTTGCATGAATCCCTTCGCCAAGCTGAGCTTCTTGTGTACCCATTTGCCTCTATCTCTGTGCGGTCAACTAGTTTCATCTCAGATGTGTACATGTTAGGGGTCGACATGACGTATGTGTAGCCAAGGCAACTATTCACAAATTGGGTTAGCTTCTTTTGCACCAACCAATAAACCTCACGATTCACCTTGTCCCTAGCCGGTGTCAAGGTAGTGCAATCAAATGCCGACACAATCACTACATTTAACGGCCACCTCCCTGCACATAATATTGACCATTCATCATTCAGTCAATCATATGTTTGTTTCCTAGGAAGCATATTTTAGTGAATACTCCTATATTAAGATTGGATCGGATGGTTTTGCATATATACCTGAAGTGGGACTAGGATTTTTCTCACTGTGCATCGTGGTATCATTAAGGATGTTATCCAAGAGTTGGGAGAAGGGCACAGATAGGCTTGGCAAGTCCGGAACAGGGAGGGGGCTGAACATCCCGCCTGGGGAATTTGCTGCAATGGTGCGAAGACCCTGTAGCATATACACATGATATAGATAAAAATGAAATTAATTATTTTTAAAAATATATATTATATGGACTGGCTTAGCTCAAGTCAGATACATACATGGTTATATGCATCTCCGCCGAGGGTAAACGTGTACACGGGCACACTGGAGAGGAAGTCCTCAGCTCCGTCAAAGAAGTCGCCTTTGTTGACCAACCCATCAGAAAAGAACAAGATGATTGCATTCATGTTCCCATGATCTTTGATTAGTCTATGTGCTTCATAGAGTCCTGTCATGTATTTGACACAGGCGGTCCTTTTCCAGGACGGGCTACTTTTGTAGCCATTTCCGTTTATCTCAGCAGAGTCAACTGATTTCATATCTGACGTGTAAGTATTAGGGGTTGACATGACATATGCGTAGCCGAGGCTGCTACCCCTAATGCGGGTGAGCTTCTCTTGCACCAACCAAAAGACACTATCTACCTTATACCAGTCCGGTGTCGATGTGGTGCAGTCAAATGCATACACAATCACCACGGCCAGTGGCCACTTCCCTGTACGTCCATCCACTGGTTCACTCATAGTGGGTGATGGGAATTAACTGCATGCATGTGTAGATGTAGTGTGTCAACTTTTTTTGACTCATATGTAAGGGAAATCGAGCAAAAAGAGAGCCACAGACACACATAATATGTAATTTTTCATCAATGTGTGTACGTAGCTGCACATAAAAATGTAAGTGCACAGAAGGTACAAGTTCTTATATTCACAACCACCTCTTTCTATATTGACCTTAGTTTCCTTATGAATGAACTGCTGAGTAAACTTGTAACCCCCCCCCCCCCCCCATATTTATTAGTATGTTTTTGAAATCAAACTTTTCTATTTGACCAACTTTATAGCAAACTATAAATGTCCATATTACTAAATGAAAATATACTTAATGATTACAGATTTGATAGTGTAGATGTTGATACTTTCCAACAAACTTGGTCAAAGATAGAGATGTTTGACTTTTGAATAATAATAATAAACCTTATAAAAAAGGTATTGAGGGAGAACTATGTTTTAAATGTATGCTCTTGCATGAATTTTGTGTGTGTCATTGCAGTCCCTAATTTTATGCGAATAAAAAAACTACATCAATAATTAACTAATCAAAAGGTCATGAATCTATGATAATTTTAGCAACTTAAGAGGTAATCCCTAAGAGTGAACGCGCCGCCACCATCTGAGATCCTTATAAGACCAAAGATACATAATGAGCTGAGCCCTCTAGGATATATTGATTGTCATTCACACTAAACAAGTAGCGTATTATTTTCATGTAGCAATCAGGAAAATCCATTTCTTGCTACACACAAATGCTTTGGGGTTTATCTTGTACAATAATATGTTTGTTCATTCTCAGCTACTCCCTCCGTCCGGTGAAAAGTGTACATATAGAAATTTTAGGACAAATTATGGAATGAAGTAAAAAATGCATTGGAAAGATGCAAGCCACCATCTCTGTCCTCTTTAATTATCCAACCCCGATGAGCTAAGTGCATGTAGAAATTAAGGAGACCATGTGTAGAATGTAATTGGTCTTGATTACCGTGTGATGAGAGAGAAGCTTTTTTTTCACTTTAAAGTGTATTGGGAAGATAGACGTACACTCTTTTGTGGAAAAATTCTAAACCCAAATGTACTACCTCCGTCTTGGTTTATTGGTCCTCATTGTAATTTGAACAAATATTTAACTAACAAAATGTTCATGGATGTGAACAAAAATTATATCGTCGTTGTGATATAATTTTTGTTCACATCCATTAACATTTTGTTAGTTAAATTTATGGTCAGGATTTGGCACAAAATACAATGTAGACCAATAAACCAGGACGGAGGTAGTAGATGGTCTAAATAGATCATACATTGAGAAGTTGATGCGGCCTTAAAAATTAATTTAGATGAAAATGTTTCTCCATTAAGCAGGTAAGTGACACATGTACATTCTTTAAACTTTAAAACTAAAGTGTTTTTGTCATGTCATCTAATACCATATTAACTTGGCAGTTGCACTCTCTTTGTCAACACAACACACTTGCTTTAACGTTTATATATATAATACGATACAGAAAACACAAGAAATACCAGAAAGGTTTATGGTGGCCTTGCTTCTTTATGCCAGCTAGCTAGCTAGATTTATGACATCTTTTCTACTTCCATTGCTCTGCTTCCTGTCAAGTTGTTTGGTTCTAATTTGAAAGAAATTCTGAGATGGTCCCGGCAAATGCGAACATTTGATTTCTGCAATTCAATGGCTAGTAGATTTATTACCTCTTCGAAGGTAAGAGGTTGTCAACAAGTTTGTGGGGGTCAATGCAGACTTTTCTCTATGTACAAAAAAGTAAGGTAATAATAATTAATTAAACCATGGTGTTAAATAAGGAAATATACAATATGCTCATTAATATTAATATCTTGCTAATGGACATATTTGCACTTGATGTTACTTTGGCCTGGATTAATATTTATTAGTCAACTACATGTTTATCATATAGAAGTATGAGCTGTATATTCATGTAGCGAGTAAAATATAGTAAAACTCTATTCACCTAATACTATTGGATGGTAACAGAAAAACTATTTTAATTTGCAAAGAAATTGTCCTGTAGTTTTGCTGAAATTTGCACAATTAAATAAAAGTTAGGTGACATGTGATTAAGAAATGAGAAAAACTGGGGTTAACTAAAGTTTTTCTTTAGCGATATTTTTTACCGGCATATAAGGCATCGTACATGTTATGTAGTCGTCGCGAGGTGGTCTAGGGATCTAGATGTAATTTTTACTTCAGCCCTTTTTTGACAGTTGATGAATAGATTTTTCCCACAAAAAAAAAAGGTATGCAAACTTTGATTACGTGGACTTGTTTCTTCATGCAAGCTAGCTAGTAGTAGATTTATGACATAGTTTCTACTTCCATTGCTGTATCTGCTTCCTGTGAAGTTGTTTGGTTCTAGTTTGAAAGGATAGTTTTTGAAAATAGTACTACCTAGCTAGTGATTTTCATTTGTGATATAGTTTAATGATCAACGCATGCTATATCAGGACCTACCTCGCAACAGATTGACATATATGAGGACGCCTACAACGGGCATTTCTGAAGTAACCAACAAAAGAACAAGATATAAAAAGTAGTATACAGAAGAGATTAGCAGGCAAGAGTTGAAGCACTTGGACATACATACCTGGAGATTGATATAGCCGGCTGCTAGCTAGCTCGAGGGACGGGGCACTCGTGTCTGTGTGTTTGTGTGAACGAAATGAGTGTGGTGCTAGATCCATATCGAGCTGCTCTTAAATAGAGGGAGTTGCAGAGGAGGTGTACTCCACTTGTAGCTAATAACTAAAACAAAATATTGACACAGCTGTTTGCCTCACCACGATCGGGATCCATATGCACTTTGGTAGCACGCAAGACACGTACGGTAAATCTAGCACGGTCTACCAGTATAGGCATGTGCATGCAATTTACACTCATCAATGTGCACACCTTCCTATAAGAAGATCAGGATCCATGTGCACTTTGGTAGCACGCAATTTACACTCATCAATCTATGTATCCATGGCCAGCAAATAAGCATGTATGTATGTGAAGATCGGTCTTCCATCAAGTACTACATCTCATGAGACTAACACAAAAAGGATTCCAATTCAATCTTGTATTTTCATTTCAAATTTTAGTTGTAGCGGGACTGACAAAATTCTAAGACATGGACCTATTATCTCAGAAGCAAATCGATCTGTCCACAAGCAGGACAAACTGACGATGACTAAGGGCGCGTTTGGTTCTCGATCGGGCAACTGCTCACCTCGCCTCGCCAACCAAGGAAGCTAAGGCTTTGATTCTAGGGAGAGCATACGCGTTTGCATGCATGTGCATTCTGGCAGCAGCACGCAACACACGGTGAATCTCCCATGGGCATGGGCCAATGTAATCAACTACTCCAGTATATGCACGTGCAGTTTATACACTCATCAATGTGCACACTTCACTATGTCCTCCCTCCATCCACGAGCACATTGAAACGCGGATAGTTTAGTTTGCCAAGTTGTTGATTTAGTTAGTATACAACGTCAGGTAAGAAAGTTGACTCCGTGCTTCTACCAAGACGAGCAGTATATTATATATCTTATGAACCCCAGGTACACAAAAACAGACGGCTTCACTAGACTCAAGCGTTAATCACGGCGCCTAATTAAACTAATTAAACTTTCCGTGATCTGATCTGCACGACTTATCCAACCCATGTGACGCTGAGCTGCCCAGGCACTCCGGTATTAATTTTCATGAAACTTCCAAGAATACACGTTTGATTATGGCAAACCCCCCAGGATTTGAAATTTTAACTAAAAAGGGCCTAGTTTATTACAAGCGCCTGTCATTTCTTGTTTGTCGAGTCAACCGGCCAGAAATCCAGTAGCATAACGAAGTTATATTGTATAAAGATGGACGAACAAGGACCATACAAGTTCTAAATATGCGAGAGCAGCAATACAATAGGCAACCTTTTTTCCTGTGTATTTGGGTGATTTCTAACCAACTTGTGTGCTTTCTTCGAAAAGGAGGATTATCTCGGGCCTCTGCATCAAACGATGTACACAACCATTTATTAAAATGATCCAAGTATCAAAGTGCAAGAACAAGTCGGGTAAAATAAAATACTCCCTCCGTCCTAAAATTCTTGTCTTAGATTTGTCTAAATATGGATGTATCAAGTCACGTTTTAATATTAGATACATTCATATCTAGACAAATATAAGACAAGAATTTTGAGACGGGGGGAGTATAAACAGGACAAAGAGCCACAACCAGTAAAATAAGCCACTGTGCCTACACAAATACCCTATTATCGGACCGTCATCTAAGCAGGTTAAACGTAGCACGTCGGTTCCACCCAAAGGTCATGAGCTCCCTCGCTCTTGCATGGTGTAGTAATGACCACGTATGGACTCATCCAGACGCTCGGTAGATAACCTATAGAACTTTTGAATATTTGTTCTGTTAAATACACAATCGTTCAGACAGTTCTAAATAGCCCAAAGTAATGCACTCCACCCTTCCTAACCAATTACCAAATAAATTTGATATACTATTAGGTGGAGGTATGTTAAAGGACTCGTGTATTGTTGGCCGCATGAGCTTGGCAAGTTGGGAATTAAGGAATAAGTGTCGAATTGTTTCCTCATGGTCAAAGAAACAACAACGTTTACTACCTTTCCACCTGCGCTTTGCCAAATTTTTCTTGGTAAGAATCACACTCTTATGCACAAACGACATGAAAATATTAATCTAAACTTTCCGCAGCAGTTCCTGTGCGTGTCTCAGCAATCATACGCAAAAGAATTGGACGGAACAAAGTGGTTTGTGTGGAACACCTTTATTCAAGACTTCTATATGATCGAGCTAAGTAACGAGCACACGAAAAAATAACGGAAATTGTTTCGAACTAAAAAATAAAAATTGCTAAGATAAAAATCACACAGCTGATTCGATGGGGCGCCCCTATATCTGGCCTTAAGCGAGTCGCTACAGGGGAGACCGATATTGGTCGGCCCAGACTTTCGTTTTTTGCTTTATTTTTTAACTTTATTTATACTTTTAATATTCTAAATATATATTCCAAAAACACTCTATAAAAAACATTTTAAAAATGTCGACCAAGCAATTGAAAAATACCAAATGTGTATAAAAAATGTTTATGATGTATACAAAAAATGTATAAAAAAACATGATCATGTATTTAAAAAATAATATTCTAGCATTTGATTTTTTTTCAAAAAGTATTCGAAAAATGTTGATCAAGCATTTGAAAAATGTTAAATGTGTATAATTTTTTTTTCATCATGTATAAAAAAATGATGAAATGCTTTTATCATGTATATAAAAATGTTAATAAAGCATTTCAAAAAAATTTGAGTAAGTAATTTAAAAATGCTAAATATGTGTAGAAAAAATGTTGCTCATGTATTAAAAAAGACGAATATTTTTATCTTGTATATGGAAATGTTAATCAAACATTTGAAAAAAAAATTGAACAATTATTTGTAAAATGTTGATCAACCATTTCACAAATGTTAAATGTGTATAGAAAAAGTGTTGACCATGTATTAAAAAAATATGATTTTTTATTATGTACATAAAAAAATTTATTCAAGCATTTTAAAAAATGTTGAACAAGTATTTGAAAAATGTTAAAAAAAGTATAGAAAGAATGTTGACCATGTGTTAAAAAAAATCTTTATCAATCATCTAAAAAATATTTAAAATGTGTATAAAAATCTTGACCATGTATTAAAAGAATGTTAAATTTGTATTGAAAAAATGTTAGACATACGGTAGAAAATTGTTGTTGACATATACAGATAATTGTATAAATGAAAAACAAAAGAACCAAGAAAACCAAAAATGAAAAAAATAAACCAAAGAAAAACGGAATAAAAAACTAAAGGAAAATTAAATAATCGGGGAAGAAAAAAGGAAAAAAATAGAAAAGAAACAAAAGAAAACAAAAAAGGGAAAATCTGGAGAAAATCGGCTCGACTTGCTTCAAGTAGGTCGCGCCGCCTCTACTTAACACGAACAGTCGGCTGGCGCAATGGTTAGCAGCGTTCGCTATCTTCCTGATCCCTCATTCTCCCCTTTTTCTTCTATTTTTATTAACTGTGCGCGAAATAGGCCAGCCCGACTACTGTAGCTGCTTCAGCGAGACATCCTGCAGGTTCCCTAAAGGCGAGATAAAGTCGTCGTGGATTCAATGTTTCGCTCATGGAGTCACCCGGGCTCTGGATGGGCTGGTTGACATCGTTCCTCTGGGCTTCTAGCCTGTGGGGGTTATTATCTCCGAGTTGGAGCCTGATGGGTCCAACCAGAGAGCCCACGCCTCGGCCCCCTTGTTGTTGGGGCGAGGCTTCTTCGCCGTCTCTCTTCCTTTCTTCCCGGCTGTAAGTGCCATCGAAACCAGTGACCAACATTCATTTGTTGTGCTTCTCTGTGCAGGTGTCTATTCATTCTTCTAGCAGGAAGAAGAAGAGTGATTTAACGCTAAAAACGAACAATGTTGCTTAATGAGCATGAGGATCGTATATATATGATTGATGTTGAACCACTTTCATATTTATACCCATATTGCAACAGGAAATTACCTAGTTAACTAAGAAATCCATCGAACATGTTGAGGCTGAGTAATTTCCTTCTAGCCTGTTAGCTAGTCCTACTGTTCCCAAATACCCCAACCCAATCAGTCCACGTTCCCAACAAAGCAAAAGCCCATAAACCGATCGCTACCTCCATGCCATGGGAAATCGATGTTTGCTCTCAAGCAAATTCATTCTACTAGGTTCATGCGGCATGCTGTGGGCCACACGCTTTCACCCTCCTTTTGCATTGTTTGTCGTTCGGTAAACCACTCCATAGACTGACGGTAGTAAACCATTTTGGGAACAAAGCAAATGAAAGCCAAATCTAACAAATAAGCTTTATCAACCCAAGACGGAGATGGGAGGGTAATTCGGTTAGCCTTTCACTTTGTTATTCGAAGAAAAAGATGTATAGGAATAACCTCCATGCATATGGTAAGTACATGTAAGTAAGAGATTCATACATAATGATTTAATCTTTGGGCAGAGACAGATCAAACATGAAACTAAACAAACATATCCATGGCGATAACATAACTTAATGCCTTACGTACAATAACACAGCGGACAGAAGCAGACTAAGGCATAGCCTAGTGGTGGGAAGGGGATGATGCCTTCTCACCCACCTAGGTTCAAGGCATGGTACTTGCAATTTGGGTTTGTTGCACCAATTATACCGTATGGGCGCGGACAGAAATTCACATTTCATTACAGATGCATGTCATGAGAACTTTAATCTATGTTAATCGTGATCTCATTTAGTTATGTGAAAACTGATTTGCCTTGCATACAAGATTTTTATATGTCCTGTCTAATGAGTCGATGCCTTTTTGAACCAGTAATAAATTTTAATTTCTATCAGTTAATCTCGGTATCATGACTATACCAGCATTCATGTGCATCACTATTCTACCAATGAATGCATTACTACTATATTGATAATTTCTTATCTTTTTATGCTCACTCTCTCTTTTTCCCGAGACATGCTCATTGGATTTGTAGTCCAGAAGAGGCGGGGATTTGTTTTTTGTTGTGCATTGCATTCGTGCATACAATTTTGGGGTCAATTTAAACTTTCAATTAAACTTAGATGAATTTGACCATATTAGAAATTTGGGTATGACCTTTGCGTAATTTTAGAGTTTTGTATCACAATTCAAATAAGTATATGACTTAAGGACTAAAGTGCAAAGTGCAATTATATATCAGCTGGAAATTGGATTAAATAAATAAAACAATGATGAATAAGAAATACACAATTCAATTATATAGTTCCATAATACAAAGGTTTAGAACATCTTGTAATTTCAAACGGTGGGAGTACTTATTTGTTTTCTTTTTTGAACGAAGCTACTAATATTTGGTAGAGAATATAGTTTATAGCAATGCAAGACATTGTGTGTGTGTGTGTGTGTGTGTGCGTGTGTGTGTGTGCGTGCGTGTGTGTGTGTGTGTGTGATGGGTACCCGCATGCATGGCGACATTTAGTGATAGGCCATGTACCTGGTCCCGCAACTAGTCATGATAGAGAATTGCTATCTCTATTGTAGCTTTTTCAGGTTAGAATTTCAGCTGTCGATAATCCCACTCTCTTGATGTATCTTGCATTTTAAGAGAGAAAAGGCATTAGAATTGCATCGTAAAGTGAAAAACATAACATTAAAAAGGGGTAAATAACACTAGAAAATAATGATGCAAAATGGACATATAGACTACCATCGAACCGTGAGAATCACCTAGCAGGACCTGCATGGTTTGCCACTATCGGAGCTAAATCCGGCAGATCCCTCGGTAGGGTATCCTAAGCTAGGTGTCTTGGCATGATTGATGGTAACATGGACATAGAGTTTACCCAGGTTCAGGATCTCCCGAGGAGATAAGACTTTACGTCATGCTTGTGTTCTATTGCATTGGGTGTGTACAGAGTACAAGGTACTGAGAAATTTGTAAGTTGATCTCCGTCTATGAGCCTAGACCCCAGTTTGTATAGTATACCAGGGACCCTAGGTTACATGGATCCTAGTTATCTATGTATTAGGAGGTAGAATCCTCCATGCATCCAGCGTCTTGTACACGACAACTAGGCTGGGAGTTGACATGGTGAGAGGCCCCTTAGCCGGGACACCGTCACACGCCACCTCGCCGGACGACACTCCGTCAGGAGGGAGGAGGGGAGTGGAAGACGCTCCGTCGTGCCGCCTAGAACCGTTGCATGACCAGAGACACTTTGCCGTTGTGGGAGGCCACACGAACTACCACGGATCTCTGGGGAAGTTGCCATGTGAGCGCGAGAGGGCACTTTGCCCGTTGCCCTTCGCAGCACATGCTACACTCGACCACCTTGTCCGACAGAGGTGAAGGGGTGGCACCGGGGGAGGGGAGACGAGTGCTAGCGGCGAGGGTTCATGAAATGCCTTACTCGGAGGGATCTAGGGTTTCTGCTCCTGAGCTTAAATGCTCCTCTATGTATAAAATAAAAAATATTCTAAATTTTTTGGAGCAAATATTGTTGAATGTTCTACATACCCGCAAATTTCCATGAATAAAATATACTCCTGGTGCTGAGGGATAAAAATAAATAAAATTGATGCTCCAAAAAGACTATTTTTACAACATATTGAAGTGTTGACTTTGTTATTTTTGCCCATAACCTCCACAAATTTGATTTTATCACAAAACATTTGCATGCAAGAAGTAAACTAAGCAATGTTTGTCATAAGAAAATGTCAGACTTCTTTGACTTTTTTATTCTTTATTTTGCTATCCATATAAAGGAGCATTTGAGCTCAAGATTAGAAGGGCATTTTTGTATTCGGAGTGTCTTTTTCAGTCGTGGCAACACATGAGGGTAGTTGATAGTATTGATTACTCCCTCCATAGTTTATCTAAGGCGAAGGCGAAATTACGAAATCTCTATAGGGGGGAAGTTGGATGAAGATTTGGGATATTCGGAATAACCTATTCAGAAAAGGAAAAGTAAAAAAAAAAAGAACAACAGTTGTTCTCTCAATAGTGGATCTCAAATCAGCACTTGCATGGTCATTTTGCACATTTCCAAAGTAAATATTGTGTAACACAGTGAAATGAAAAACAAAAGCTTAAGTTAATTTTTGGGGGGGGTATTAAAAGAGATTTTGCAGCTAGTTTGAAATTTCCATTTGGTTCTACATTGGAGCCTAGCTATAGGCCTCTACTTTATAGCATGCAAGGCATATTTTTATTTAGGTTTTTAGGATATTTTTTATTTATGCAGAAGACATTTTTTCAGACAAAGAATACAGTTTTTTTATTTTAGAATAAAGAAGACAATTTTGTTGTTGTGTGTAATGGGTTTATTTTTTGAGGTGTGTGTGTGTGTGTAATGGGTCCATGTAGTGATAGGCCCCGCAACTAGTTTACAACACAACATTTCCTTCCTCCTTTGCTCTCTCTGCTCCGGTCCCGACGACGGCGGAACGGAGGCACCGGATGGCGGGCAAGGGCGAAGCCGCGTCGCCTTGGGGCTGCTGTGCTCCACGGCCGGCATCGGCATGGCCTCTCCTCCGTCGCTGGAGCTGGAAGCAAGCGTCGCAGGCTCAGGTCAGCTTCCCACTCGCATGCCCACCATGTGCTTGTGCTTATGCTTATGCCCACCATGTGCCTGTCATAGCACAAACTACTCTAGATTGGACGGATGCAGCTGCCATCCAACTTATCATCCTGAGGACTAGTCCTGCATGCTAACAAATAAGTATGTTGGGACGGAGCTCATGTGCGATGCCGGCGCCTCTAGCTTTGCTCTCAGCCCAGCACAAGAAAAAGGTCCGGGCCAGACTGCCCATTCCATCCCATGCTGCTCTACTGTACCAACACGTCAGCTTGCTTGCGTTAGCCCAAACTACACACACTCTGCAAGTCTGCATCATCAGCCAGGTTTTCTTTTCACAAGAAAAAATAATTTGGCCAGACTTCTCAAACCAACATAACTTCAGGACTCTCTCACGACTCAGCCCAACTCAACCCCCCTTTTGCAGCTAGCAAAGATCAGGCAGGCGGCAGCGGCATCCATCACCGGCGAACCATCAAGGTATGTACTAGTGCACACTCCTCTCCTTTAATTTGCAGCTACCAACAGCCTGTTTACCATCGATTTCCTTTTGATTCCTTGATGCAGGCGCCCTTGTCCATCCCTGCATCCGGCCACGGGATGGCCGAGACCGCCCTCGGCGCCGCACAATGGGTGGTGAGCAAGGCGCTAGCCCCCTTCGCGGATGGCGTGCTGGAGGCTTGGGCGGCCACCAGGACATTTGGCCTCAACATCCAGGCCCTCAAAACTGAACTGGAGAAGGTGCAGGCCACGCTTGAAATAGCCGCCACCAAGGAGCTCCCCGGGCTGGCCACGGAGAAGATGCTGCAGAAGTTGTGGGACTCGGCGCACAATGCCGAGGACTTGCTGGACGAGCTGGACTACTTCCGCATCCACGACGAGCTCCACGGCACGTACGACGCTGCCGACCAGCACGGCGACGATGCCCTCCGCGACCTCGCCTTTGATGCTCGCCACACCATCAAAGCTCTTGGCAAACTGGTCAACTGTTTCCCATGGCAGCGTGCTGAGCTCCAGCAGAGGCCAACCAGCATCATCCAGGAGTTCAGCGGATGCATGCCCAGCCTCGGTAAACTGCTCCTTTCCTCATGTTCCCCACATCCACATGTTCGTGGTGATGAAGATCGTGGCATTGCGCAAGAAACACCGATGCCTGAGTTTAACAGGGCTGATTTCTCCCAAAGGATGAAGGACACTGTAGAGCAACTAAAGCTTATGCGTATTGATGTTAAGGATATTCTGCAGACTTGTGGCCACAGAACTGTCCTAGACATTTCCCAGCGTCGTGCCACCACCACACCTCAGAGTGCAGAGCCAAAACTGTATGGGAGGGACCATGTCATGAATAATATCATACATGATATCACCGAGGGTCAATACTGTGACAAGGGTCTAACCGTGCTTCCGGTTATTGGTCCGGGGGGAATGGGGAAGACAACCATGATACAACACATATATAACAACCAACAAGCGCAGAATCATTTTCCAGTCAGGATTTGGATATGTGTGTCGTTCAATTTCAACCTGGATAAGGTGCTGGAGCAGATTAAAGAAGATACCCTTGCGGTTGAAGGTGAGAATGGGTGTAGCACAACACAAGAGCTGATTGAACACAGATTGAAACACAAAAGGTTCTTACTTGTATTGGATGATATATGGCAGTTTACTGATGTGGATGACTGGAAAAAACTATTGTTGATACTCGGCAAGTCACAAGAGAAGGGTTCCGTGATTCTAGTCACAACTCGGCAAAAAGAAATAGCAGACCAGGTTAAGAAAAGTGCAGAGCCAAAAGAACTGAACGGTTTAGAACCTGGAGAGTTTAAGAAGTTATTCCTTGTATATGTCTTTGATGTTGAGCAATGTCCAGGGGATAAACGTTTTTTGCTTGACACTGGAGATAAGATAATGGGAAAACTGAAGGGCTCCCCTCTTGCAGCAAAGACCGTTGGTAGATTACTGAGGACAGACCCTAGTTTGGCTCATTGGAAAAGGGTCCTAAATAGCAAACAATGGGCGAAACAGTCCAATGGAATTATGCTTGCCTTGGAGCTTAGCTATGGCTTTCTCCCTTTCCATTTGCAACGGTGTTTTTCCTATTCTGCATTATTTCCTGAAGATTACCGTTTCAGAAGCCGTGAGCTCATCAGCCTATGGATCGGACTAGATATTTTGACACCTTCTGATCAAAACCCAACCTTTGAAGGCATAGGTCTGAGCATTTTGAATGATCTAGTCATCCATGGATTTTTCAGAGAATATAAAACTGATGGTGGTCTGCGGTATGTTATGCATGACCTACTGCATGAGTTGGCATTGAAGGTTGCATCACATGACTGTCTTCGTCTTCGTCTCCCTGATGTTGGATCGGTAGAAATTAAGCCATCCACCCGACACTTGTCTATAAGCATAGAGAACTTGGGTGGATATAATGGTCAAAAATTAAAGAGGGAATTGGAAAAACTGAAGACAAGATTGAAGGTTGAACATTTGCAAACACTGATGTTATTTGGAGCAATGGATGAAGGTTCTGCTAAGATATTTGGTGATTTTCTCGGGGAAGCAAATGCTCTTCGTGTTCTTTATTTGCCCCTCCTGAAGTATCCCGTGGAGTCCATGGTACATAATTTTTCAGGACTTGTCCACCTACGATTCCTATGTCTAGGGTGTTTACCAATTAACATCTCTAAATTTTATCATCTAAGGGTTCTAGATCTTAAGTCATGGTCTAGCAGTGGTGATTTTCCTGAAGACACAAGCAACCTTGCAAAATTGTGCCATTATTATACCCCAAGAGATGATAAGCTTCATTATGATATTTGTAATGTGGGAAAAATTCAGCTCTTGGAAAAGTTGAAGGTATTTCGGGTCAATAAAAAAAATGAAGGATTTGAACCAAAGCAACTAGAGCCACTGACCAAGCTATGGGAGCTTGGCATCTACAACCTTGAGAAAATACATACAAAAAAAGAAGCAGCTCAAGCAAAACTGATTGAGAAGAAATACTTGAGGAGGTTAACATTGGATTGGGATAGTAAGCGATCTAGTGATGAGCCTGGTGTGGAAGCAATGGTTCTTGAGTGCCTTCGACCACATGAAAATCTTGAAGTGTTGTGCATTAGAGGGCACAGAGGCCCCACTTGTCCAAGATGGCTGGGTGATGAGCTTGCTGTTGAAGCTCTACAATTTCTTCGTCTTGATGGTGTTTCTTGGAAGGTTTTCCCTTCTTTACGGAACATGGGGGATCTTTGTGAGCTTGAGATACAAGATTGTCCAGAATTCTCGTCTGTGATTCCCACCTCCTGGATTGAGAGTTTGCGTCGCGTCTCGATTGAAGGTGTCAAGCTACTAAAGAGGTTTGCATACTCAAAATCATCACATGGAGCACAACTGGAAATCATTGGATGGGGTGATCTGCAAAGGTTAGACCAAGTGTTAGTTTTCGATAAAGAAACAGGTCTTGAGAAGCTGACACTCGAGAGATGCCCACCTTTGGAGTTGAAGCACCTTCTGATGCTAACCTCGCTGAAGACACTGATTTTAAAGCATTCAGCTGGTCTGGCTGGTCTGGCTGGACTACTAGGAGGTCAGGGTGATGTGGAATGGCAGCTCCCTGTTGAGCACATCGAGATCTGCCACTTACATGGTAATAGTTGGAATGAATTGACAGAGCTCTTCCCACACCTCCCAAAGCTCTCCAAATTGGAGATACGGGATTGTAAAAACATAAAACAGCTGGTAGTGGGGGTGGATCTGCGACAAACAACACCAGAGATGGGGGGAGGTGAAATAACAGCAGCAACGGAGGAAGAGGACGATGGAGTACTGCTCTTCCCAGCTCATCTCTGTAACTCACTACAGAAATTGAAGTTATTTTCATGCCCAGAGCTGGTCCTGGTGGACCCGCCAACTCTTGTTCCTGGAGGAGGATGGCTCCAAGCCTTGCGATCCCTCCAGAGATTAAGCATAAAGTATTGCCCAAAGTTTCTATCCGCCTTCTCGTTTTCCACTCACATTTTCCCTTCCTCCCTGCAATTCCTGGAGCTTACGAAACTAGAAGGGATGGGGACACTAGAGCCTCTCTCAAACCTTTCTTCTCTTACCAGATTAGTATTGGAATTTTGTGGAAAGAACCTGAAATGTCAGGGACTGCGGTCTCTCCTTACCACCGGCGGCCAGCTCAAGGAATTGGATGTCAGGGGCAGCCATGGATTCTTTGCTAATTGGGATCCAAATCCCAGACGGGCTTTGGAGGATGTTGAAGGAGGACAAGAGCAGCCAACACAGCTTGTTTCATCCACGCTGCGGAAGCTTTGCACAGACGACGCAGCTGGACTCCTTGCTGCACCCATCTGCAGCTTCCTTTCTTCCTCTCTCACCAAGCTGAAACTTCATGGGTATGAGCCTGAAGGGATGGAGCGCTTGAGCAAGGAGCAAGAGGACGCCCTTCAGCTCCTCTCCTCCCTCCAGAAACTTGAGTTTAGGCATTTCCACCATCTTCAGCAAATCCCTGCAGGGTTGTGCAACCTTACCAGCCTCAAGATGTTATCAATCAACCACTGTCCTGCCGTCTCGTCATTGCCCAGCGATGGCCTCCCCAAGTCACTGGAAAAGCTAGATGTCTATGACTGCAGCGAGGTGCTAAAACGCCAGTGCAGGTGGATGTTGGGAACGATCCCCAAAACCATAAGAGGATGATCCAAGGTAACAAACACATACTTTCTCGTGTTCTTCCATGTTGCCCTTTTCCTGCGACCCTGCTTAATAACACTGCAATTATTCCCATCCAATGAGCAGGACAATGCCTTGGAGTTCCCTTGTACATTCTTCTAGCCATGTAGTGCTCTGCTCTTTCCATACATACACACTTGCCACATGCATGACATGAGGGTCTTGTGGACGCTGTCTTCCTTCCTGTACAAATTATCTGGTGAGTTTCGAGCATGGCTCCTGCTGTACCATATTATTTATATCCACTTCCAGTTATACTCGCCGCAAAAAGTTAAAATGAAATCCACTTATACTTCAGATTTTCATTTTCTTCTCAACAACAGTGAAAGTATTTCAGATTTGTTTGTCAACGCCCCTTATCTTTCCACAATGCGAGAAACCAACGTCACTAGCAGCTAATACCTTCTGCAAGTCTCTTTTCTTTTCTACCTAGATGTAATTACCAACGTAACTCACTTGTTTTGGTTCTCTGTGCAGGTGTTCGTTTGATCTCGTAGGCTTCTTCATATTTGCATTTTAAATTTGGGTTATTGTTATTCATCAAGACTCGGTAGTCTACTTGCATAATTTGGGTTTCACAATCAGAATTATGGAATAAATGAGAATATGAGTGAAGAACTGAAGGAACTCATATTAAGGTTATAAAATGTTTTCATCCACTGCAATGTTATTGTCAATACCAGGTGTTGATGCATTCTAATTTCTGATGGCTTGCTGTTCAGGTGTTCTTGTGCTTCTGATGGATGTCTGAAGCTTGTCCCCTGGTAACGTCGCTCAGACTGACTTAAATTGCTGCATGGTTTGTATTTTCCTTCATTCAGGACAATGTATTGCAAAGTATTCAGACTCTGGCCGGCAGAACCATGCCAAGCACTTACACATTTTGTTTACTGAACCTTTGCCAGCCAACATAACATGGAATGGAAGGTACCCTACCCTGCCTGCTGGCAAAATGTTCAGCTTGTCCTTGAGCCAGTTTATCCCATAATCATGGTGGTATTCAAGGAGTGCCACACTCGTACTCGATGGCTCCAGCAATGTGTGCACCTGAAACACTGCAGAACATTGATTCATGTGAGGTAAATAGGCCCAAGTGATCTCCAACTCTGCAAGATAGTTATGCATGAACTGACATCAAAATATTTCAGAATTGGCTTGCAAGAAGTCCATGGAGTAGGAGTTATGCAGATCTATAGAGATGCAGTATGCTTGCTGGAGCCATGCTAAGGAAGAAGTAGAGTGACACATTGGCTAGCATAGCAGAAGCGTAGCCTGCAGCTTGGTACGTATGTGATCGCAGCTTGGTACGTCGCCCGGAACTAAATTTCCATGATGATTGAGCACATCAATTACTCAATGTGTGCACTACAGATGGTTAGCATTTTGTTCATTCGGTATTAGTAATATGGCAAATTTATTCTGACCCTAGCCGGCAGAACCGTGCCAAAGTAATAATACTCGCATTTCTTCCTTATCGACGCAGTCATAATAATCCTGGAAGATTCCCCCCCCCCCCCCCCCCCCAAAAAAAAGGATGATTTGTTGGCTTTATGAGGCGATGAGAAGACGTGGGAGGTGATCATCTCCCCTGCTTTTCAACCATACAGACCCGATGCTTGCTTGCTTGAGTAGTATCTGCTGGAAGGTTGTCTTCTTCGGCGGGCGGTAGACGGCGGCGGTTAACTGGCTTCAACACATTTCAGAATAGGCTGCCAAGGAGGGTGATGAATTGACTTACAACCAGTCTGTGGAATATCTGAAGCGTCTTCTGAAGAAATCGACGCTTGTCATGTTGCTAACTGAAGAAATCGACACTTGTCATGTTGCTAACTGAAGAAAATCGACACTTGTCATGTTGTTAACTGAAGAAATCGACACCCAGTGGTTCATGTCAAATTGAGCTCATGTTCCTCTACTTGGGGTTAACCCTAGCAGCTGTGAATTCACCTACTTGGTCTCTGCAGCTGTGATCACCTCCCCTGTTGGTGAAATAAATGGCCAGCTTGTGTTCTTCTCAGCAGAAGAATGCTAGCTGCTCATCCCAGCTGTGAACAAGGTCTGGTTTACCATCAGGCCTTGATGCAGTTGTTGAACCTGTGATGTTGTACAAAGTGAAATTTCTCTGTTGAAGTGTACATTCCTTCATAAAAAAAGGTGTTGTACATGATAGACATGCTATGTATATTACCATTGTGTGTAAAAAACCAAAAACGGGTTTGGGGGTTGTTTCTTCAAAATTTCCCTTGTTGTTGTTGTTGCTCGATCACCACAAAAAAACAGAGCTTAATTAGTTTTTACCCTGACGATGAAATATGAGTGGCAGTAGACGGGGCCTGACTGGCATCATCTCAGGAAATAATTGATAGTGGTATTGTGCACGGCTACGGAGTGCTTGCCTTGTTGCTGCATGGTTTCAGAGCGGCGACTGCTGCTGCGGGTGGCAATAAGTATTTTCAAATTCATAAATATTTTTCCAAAAAAATGAATATTTGTAAAATTCAAGACAATTTTCTAAAATAGAGAACATTTTTCATAATTCATGATTAATGGGCAACGGCCTACTAGCGCTGCTACCAGGCCGTCGCCCATTAAGCTAGTGACGCGCCAGCCCTAAAGGCACTAAATACGAGGCGCTTCTATTCCTCGCCTTCAGCGAGTTTTTTTTTTGTACTTTTGTTTATACTTTAAAATATTTTAAGCATACATATTACAAAAAATTCTACAAAAACAAATGGAAAATGTTGAATAACTAATTGAAAAATGGTGAACAACTATTTGAAAAATGTTGAACACATATTTGAAAAATGTTAATGACGCATTCGGAAAATGTTGAACAACTATTTGAAAATTGATGATCAAGCATTCAAACAAAAATGTAGAACAAGTGTTTTAAATATTAAAAAATGTTGAACGATTATTTAAGAAATGTTGAATGAGTATATGAAAAATGTTAAACAAGTATTAAAAAATGTTGAACAAGTATTTGAAAAATGTTGAACTAGTAAGTATTAAAAATGTTGAACGAGTATTTAAGAAATGTTGAATAAGTATTTGAAAAATGTTGAACAAGTAGTTGAAAAAAATGTTGATCATGTATATAAAAAGTGTGAAACAGGTATTCAAAAAATGTTGAACAAATATTTTAAAAATGTTGATCATGTATATAACAATGTAGAATGAGAAACAAAAATAAACAAAGATAAACCAAAAAAATGAAAACCAAAGGAAAAAGGAAATGAAAAAAACTGAAAAAACAAATGAGAAAGCTCGGAGAACAAAAAAACAAAAAGAAAGCAAAAAAATTTTAAAAAGAGAAAACCCAACTCTATTTCTCTACAAGTATGGTTCGCCCTACTACTATCATGAACAGAAAGCTAGTCTAGTGGCTTGACGCAGTCGCTCGAAACCAGGAGACCACGTCTGGAATCCCCACCGCGCTCCATGTTCTCGAAGGGCGTTCTTCGTCGTGAATGGGTCGGCCCGATTAGCGTATTCCCCTTAAGCGAGCGATCTTTCCCACCTCGCTTAAAGCGAGAAACAGTTGCCACCCTAATTAAGGGGAGCTCCTATTAGACATGTTCCGCGTCAAATTGGGGTCACGATGCATACAGGAATCCCGAATGGGCCTGCCCATTAGCGTGGGTGCGCGTTCGTAACGCTCATACTGTAGCACAACGGAAAAAATAAATCAAAATAACAAGCGCTGTCAACAGCCCGCGTTCATCACGCTTGTACTTTAGCACACGGAAAAAAAATTACAATAGCATGTGCTGTCAAGTGGAATCGAATCCCAGAACAGTCAATTACAGAACACCATCGCTAACTACCGCACTTAACAATTGCATGTTACTATAGGCCAGCGCTAAAAGGAAAGAACTAATCACAGAGCGCTAGATATGAACACCTTTTAAAAAAATTCGAACATTTTCATGCAAATTGTAAAAGAACAGAAGACAAGTAATTTTGGAAAATCTTAAAAATTTATGAAAGATGGGAATTTTTAAAAATCTTCTAGAATTTCAAACATTTTTTCAAATTTTGATCATTTTTCTAACAACGTGAATACAATTCAAATTTTTGATTTTTTTGGACATGTGCGAACAATATTTTAAGAAAGTGAACATTTTTGACACTACGAAATATTTAAAAATCTGTTTTTTTATTATAAAGAATTCTAAAATTCGGAACAAATTTGGAAATATCTGCACAATTTTTTGAAACACCGAACATTGTTAGAAAATCTCGAACATTTTTTGAGTTTGACAACAAAATTTGAAAAACAGGAACCTTGTTTCAAATTCCTAAAAATGAAACCAGAACATTTTTTCAATTTCTGAACAAATATGGAAAAAATGATTTTTTTTAAATTCTGCACAATTTTTGAAAACATGATTTTTTTTAAGTCCCGGACACTTTTTCAATTTATGAACAAATTTATAAAACAGAACCATTATGAAAACTTCTGAAATAAAATTAAAAAAAACAAAGATATTTTGAAAAAATGATCATTTTTAAACACAAAACATTTTCTCGATTCATGAACAAAATTTGGAAAAGGAAAAAAAATAAAATTTTAAACTTTTTCTTAAAAGAAAGATGAATTTGAAAAAGCAAACAAGAAAAGGAAAGGAAAAGAAACAAAAGCAGAAGCAGGAAAAGGAAAAGGAAAATAAACTTGAAAAAGAAAAAAGAAACAGAGACAGAAAAAAAGATAACAAAAGAAGCGGAAATCCGAGAAAACCCGGTTCTAGACAGTTCCCAAAACCGGTTTTGGGATCCTGTAGCGCACTCTTCCTGTAGCGCACGTTAACACTGCTGAAAATATGTCGTTCGCTATTACTCTTCCCTAAAGAAGCGCTCCCTTGTCTAAAAAAAACTAAATAAGCACTCCCGAATTCCCTATTTGAAGGTTATTGTTCAGAAAAAATTTCTTTGCAATCAATTTTTTCCCATAGCTTTCATAGCGGTTTGTCTGGTTCGTGTTTTTATTTCTGTTTGTGTTCACAGTTTTTTTTCCAGTTTTTTCTTTTTATTTCTTTTCCCTTTTCCCTTTTTTATTTTCATTCCTTTTCCTTTTTATTTATTTTTGGTGTTTCAACTCTTTTAAAAATATTCATGTTTTTAAAATTCGAATTTTACAAAATTATTCATAGAAGTTATACTCGCTTTGATCCATATTTCTTGTAGTTGCTTTAGTACAAGTAATATGGAGAGGAGGGAGTATTTTTTTCATATTTTATAAAAAAGATTGCATAATTTTCAAAATTGTACGCACGTCTTTTAATAATATTTAGGAATTATGTATAAAAAATTTCACACTTTTTCTAGATACTTTTCTCTTTATTGTTTTTTTCTTGATTGATCAGATTACACGGGGTACAAGTATATAGTAGGGAAATGGGGATCTATGTGAGGTACAATTATCCATCATCATAAAGTACCTAAAGTTTGTGAAGGGAACTAGTTAATTTATGGCCTGGTACGCTGGTTGTATTTTGATGAGGACATTTTTCCGGCATTAGAGGGAGATAAGAACCACATTGATTGTCTGGAATAGATATCTAGTCCTTAGATTCATGTTCGAATGAATCTTAACCGGAGGTTCAGAAGATTATCAATTTGCAAAGTATCGCAAATAAACTACCAGTTGCATGTGCCAGAGAAAGTAAAATGTTCCCGTAGTGAATGTGCCAGAGAAAGTGAATATAACCCATAGGTCCACTTGACCACTCAAGAGGGGGAGGGGTCTGAACACAAGAGGACAAAGCTTCAAGGAAGCGTCCGAGGGGAATGAGAAATTTTCAAACAGTAAATGCGGGTCAACTTAATGTTGACATTCAACCTAGGGTTGAAGGACACCTGAAGGATATTGGATGCACAAAATTTTAGATTTAGAAAAATATTTGCCAAGTTTTTGATCGTGGGTGCACAAAAACCACACTCTTCTGGTTAAGACAAAATTAATATACGAAATAAAGAAAGTGGAGGGAGTATGTGGTTGAGAACCAATGTTGCTTACACCTTGTTTTCTCATACGAAATAGGGAATTCTGGTGCTCGTGGAGAAACATGAATCTTTGGCGCGCCGCGTGTACGAAGAAGTGAAACTGGAAATCCAAAGCATACATGGCAGCCTCTATTGCGTATGCAATGTGCCGATGGTGTATTTCATCTCTTGCCGCGTACATGCACGTACGAATAGATGGCGTACGTGCCTTGCAATTTACTGCCGTACAATTAAGAAAAATATAAGTCAGGCCGGACAATTAAGAAAATTATAAGTCAGGGCCGTACACATAAGAAAATAAGTATAAGTCAGCGCCATACAAATGAGAAAATATGCACGCGGCCACATGGGTCGATTGCAAGTACTCCCTCCGTTTTTATTTACTCCGCATATTAGAGTTGACTGAAGTCAAACTTTGTAAAGTTTGACCAAATTTATAGAAAAGAATATAAACATTTAGCATAACAAATCTATATGATGTGGAAGTACATTCAACAACAAATCTAATGGTATTGATTTGTTATTGTATATGTTAATATGTCTGTCTATAAACTTTGTCAAAGTTTGTAAAGCTTGACTTTGACCAAAACTAATATGCGGAGTAAATAAAAACAGAGAGAGTATATTGTAACCTTGGCCATAGGCCTAAACCATGGCAGTCTTATGGCCACATGGCTCAAGGGTGTACTTGACCGAGACTATGGTGTGGCTTGGCTGGCGATCAACGTTCGAGATCGACCTCTTTTTTCTTTTTCTTGACGTGATGAGGTCCGAGCTCGGACGCCGGATGGTGGGCATGGAGAATTCAAGTAGGCAAGGAGACACCACCACGCTTTCACCACGGGGCTATGAGCCCATCCACCGAGAAGTTTGAGCCAATGCAGAACAAAATCCTAAGCATTTCAAATTAACTAAATGTATCTAATATAAGTTGGAGTAAATGTATATAGCATCGATAGATGTCACTCTCCTTATTTTCTAGCATATTCCTGATTACAAGTTTGAAATGCTGACCAAAATATTGCCACAATGCACCACATTTTGCTAACTATGTGCACATGGCTTACGAAAAAGATGTGAACAGGAATTACAAGGAGAGCATCGAAGAGCTAAGTTAGGATTGATCTAATCTGGAATGAAACTTATAAAGTACTGCACTGCCAACTGCCAAATCTTCTTATTGGAAAATCCGCCAACTGCCACCTGCTTTTGAGCCCAATGAAGTGTAGTTATGCTGACACTGTATAGTACCAATGGACAGGGATGGAGCCAGGATTTAGGCATGAGGGGGGCGAAGAAGATAATCATAGCTAAAGAGGAGGAAAAAGTGCAATGTGGGCTAGACTCTGGCGAATTCGTGCATCCTTGTCCATGTCCATGTAAGTCAGTATGAATATCGGCATTTCATGCAAGGATAGCAAATTGAACTGTGGGCAGCCGGTGGCAGCAAAAAAGTCCATTCCGTGTGTTTCGTCCATATTTTCCCCGTTATGTTAATTCCCAATGCAATATAGATATCAAATCATAACATTATATGTTGACAATTAAATAAGTACTATATTTCTCAAAGAAGAAATTTAGATCTATGGTTGTGAATAAGATCAAACCAAATTAAAAGACATGTCGAATAGTAGATTTTCTTGTAATTTATGTCAAATACTCCCTCTGTAAACAAATATAAGAGTGTTTACATTACTACTTTAGTAATCTAAACGCTCTTATATTTCTTTACGGAGGGAGTAGTAGATTAATCGGTTGAAAGTGAAATAATATAATCACACTAGTGGAGTATAATCCATGGGAAAAAATCGTACTAGTAAGTTGTAATTCAGAAAACCACATCGAATCTAATTGAAAAAAGGAAAATCCGGTCAAAAATTAATTGATCCATGGCACGTTTATGCAAATATACTAATTAACCAGACCAGTATAGTTTCCGGTTCATAGAAAATCATGCTAGAAGAATGTAATCCATGGAAAACACTAATTACAAGAAAGGGATCAGTCAGCCTGATTCAAACGTGATCCTGCCAATGGACTGGGATATCATGAGGGAACTTGTCTATATATGAAGCCATAGCCATGCCCATTATCGCACACTACTGCTAACAATGTCAATTCTATTCATCTCCACGTTACTTGTGCTACTTGTTCCCTTATACTTACATCTCAAGGCTAGTAGTAGATCCAAGAACACACCAGTGCTTCCCACAAACTGGCCAATATTGCACATGTTTCCTTCCTTCATGGTCAATGTCTACAAGTTGCATGACTATCTCACCCTGGTCCTTACCGGATTAGGCCACAACTTCAGGGCACATGGCCCATCTAGGACCGTGATGCGGTTCTTCGTCACGTGCGACCCTGCTAATGTCCGACACATCTTCATGACCAACTACGCCAACTTCTCCAAGGGTGCCGAGTTCGCTGGTATTTTCGACGTCATGGGTGGCAGCCTCTTCACCATCAATGGTGAAGACTCTGCCACCCAGCGTGGGAAATTGAAGAACATGCTCTGCAACCCGCGGATGTTTGCCAGTACGGAGGGCTGCTGCTGCAACAAGGTGGAGAACAACCTCCTCGCATTGCTCGCCAACATGGCGAGCACCGACACTCCCTTTGACGTGCAAGAACTGACACCGAGGTTTATGTTTGACCTGGCTGTTATATCTCTCTTTGGTGTGGATCCTGGCCTCCTATCCTCAGGCAAACCACCCATGGACGCCGCGATCTCTTTGGACACAATCAAGGAGGTGGGATTTTTCTGGCTCATCATGCCAGTTTCTTACTGGAAATTAATGAGGTGGCTAAACATCGGCCTCGAAAGAAAGCTCTGCACAGCGCACAAAGTGCTACGAAGGTTCATCGTGGAGATGATGGAAAGGAGGAAGATCAACACATGTCATGTTGGTAATGGCGAGGAACAACATGGTGTGGATATTATGTCTTCCTACCAAAAGTACATTGACGATGGCTTGTCCTATGCATGTTGGTAATGGCGAGGAACAACATGGTGTGGATATTATGTCTTCCTACCCAAAGTACATTGACGATGGCTTGTCCTATGCCAAGAACATTGGCTACATGCTCGCTGCAAGGGACACAATTGGAATGACCCTGACATAGATTTTCTACAACCTTGCCCAGAACCCAAACATTGTGTCAATCATCCGGAGTGAACTCTCATCCATTGCATCATGCAAAGTAGCGGCTGGTGTGGATGCCATGATCATCTTTGAGCCGAACGAAACCAAATCTCTAGTCTATCTGAGAGCCGTCTTGTACGAAACTCCTAGGTTGTACCCAGAGGCACCATTCGAGCGCAAGATAGTGGCCGCTGATGATATAATGCCGAGTGGCCATGAGGTGCGCACTGGTGACACCATCCTTATTTCTCTCCACTCCTTGGGGAGAATGGAGGGCGTGTGGGGACTGTCTCGACTATAACTCAGATTGGTGGCTCTCGAAAGATGGCAACAATCTGAGGTACGTACCATCTCACAAGTTCTTGGCCTTCAATTCGGGCCCAAGGATATGCCTTGGCAAAGAAATTGCTGTTATGCAGATGAGACCATCATAGCCTTAATGTTGTGGAACTTTGATGTGGAGGTGATAGAAGAAGGGCAAAGCATCCAGCCCAAGACATCTTGTATACTGGAGATGAAAACGGGCTCATTGTTAAGCTAAAGAAGCGGGAGATGTAAACGTGCACTGCCCACAACCACATTATTATCGAATAATTAAGGCATTCATGCATCAAAATGTATCTTTCCTTTCTTTTATGAAACACAGCCAACATGCTCGCCATTATTACTCCGTTGTATGAAACATTGTATAAACGCATCGAGACATAATATTTTCATCCATTGTATGTACGTGTCCTATACATTTCTATGGAGTATAAACATTAATTGTATATTCCGTTAACATACGTGCCAAGAAAGATGTGCGCAGTATATGACCGCTTCGAAAGCATCCAATTGCTTTTTTTAGCATCAGTATAGACACAAACGCTCATATACACGCGCATACACTTACCCCTATGAACGCACACATGTACACCCTACCCCTATGAGCACCTCCGAGAGACTGAGCCGGCATATCATCTTGAGATTTACGAAGTCACCGTAGGCGCCTCGTCGTCGACGGGAACGTCTCCTCCCACTGAAAGCGCATCGCCGGAAATCCTGAAATAAATTCAGCAACAATGCGAGCACCAGGATTTAAACCCTGGTAGGTTGGGGATACCACTATTCACCTAACCAACTCAACCACAGGTTGATTCGCGAAAGCATTCAATTACCGGTGTCCTCTCCTTCTGAGCGAGTATGTAATTAGTAAGCATAACAGCAATAAAGGCAATGAACGTGCTTTGATGAAGGCTCTGGTCGGTTTTTTTTTCGTTTTTCATTTTGTTCAGTTGTTTCCTTTACCATGTTTTTAATTTTCTGCTTTCTACATATTTTTTCAAAAACAATTAAAAAAGTTTGGAATTTTTTAAGAAAAACTAGAATATGTTCATAATTTTAGAATATTGTTCCCAAAATTTGAAAATTGCTCACAATTTTCAAAATATTCACTTTTACAATACATTTTTTCGTGTTAAACAAAATGAAAACAATAAAAAAACTCAAGGAACTAGAACCGGAAAATATTGTGCTACAAGACTTCACATGAGTCATTACCGTACCAAGTGCTACTGAATGCCACGACAATTCAAACAGGCCGTGTTTTGAATTTCCACAATATTTTTTGTTTTCTAGAAGCATGTTCACTCCACAGCACTCAGATTCTAGTATTTTTGTCTGACGGCTAAGTAAGCAAGCGCTTCAAGAGGAAGCGCTTGCTTACTTACATAGCCGCCAGAAGGAATCGACCTGGGATGTGGCATAAGTCCACACCATAAGTCATCTTCCTCGCCTCGTTGAAGAGCCACCACCGCGTTGATCTCTGCCCATTACTGCTATTTCATGGGGCCAGGCAACGGTCGAACGGGGCCGGCGGACAAACGCATGCAGCCGCGAACACTCAACTCCCTGCATGCTGCTCCTCAGGTAGTTGCCGCCATGACGCGCCCTTCATAGCAGGTGCCGGCGGCGGTAGGACGCGGTGGCCATCGGCCCGGTACGGTGATGCGATGGCAAACAGCGGCAGGAGAAGCACGAGGAGGAGCTCCATTAGAGCATGAGTTCACAGGGGAGGAGCCATGGCGGCACACTAGGACGGTTGCAGGGTCGGCTCGTTCTCGACCGGCTTGGAGAAGAAGAGGATCGGATTGCTTTTCTTCTCTCTGTGTGAATGACTTTCCTGGAAACAAAACACTTTAATTTACTTACCAAACTTTTGATCAAAAAATAAGATAAATCACAAACGAAATTTGATGAACATTTATTTACATAATTGCATGGGCAGGTAAATCACAAACAACCATACTAGAATATTTATATTAAGTTGTAACACACATGCATTGTACTAGTTAGTAAAAAATATACAACGGAACAATGAAAGAGTGTAAAGACTTAGCGGCACGTCATCATTGAAAGCAGGCCCCACTATCAGTTTTTGTCTCAAAATTATTGGGCTAAGTCCCTTCACATGGAGGTGTGTTGGCAGCCTAATATCAACCCACACAAGTCCAACACATATGAACCGTTGATCTTCGTTGCATCCAACGGTTGAGAGCGCTTTCAAAGAAAGTGAAATAAGGAGAAAACCCTAGCCACTCCATTTCTGCTGGTAGAGGCTGCCATTTGTGAGAGAGTTAGAACACACATAAGAGAAAACATAACCTGAGAGAAAGGAAGAAAAAAAAGAGGTTTTGTCCAGCTTTGCTACATCTGACTAGACAGTGTTAAAGCTGGTGATTGAAGGCTCAAACGTGTTTGGATCGACCGCAAACTTGGTGATCTCATTCCTAACTTTGAGTACTTTGATCTGGTGTCAGCTCTGACTGCTACAGTTTCAGAACAGAGTGGTTTTGGGAGAAGACACTACTACAAAAACAGCTATAGCCAATATGGACACTAATGGCGCACCACATCCACGATGCGCCATTAGTAAAAACAAAATTTAAATTTTTTTCAAAACTACTAATGGCGCACCATGGGATGATGCGCCATTACTAGTAATGGCGCCATCCCACGGTGCGCCATTAGTAGTTTAAAAAATAAAAATAAAAAAATTGAAAAAAAATTGAAACATAATTACTAATGGCGCATCGTGGGAGTGGTGCGCCAATGCGCCATTAGTAGTTTAAAAAATAAAAATAAAAAAAATTGTGCGTGGCGCACCACTCCCACGATGCGCCATTAGTAATTATGTTTCAATTTTTTTTCAATTTTTTTATTTTTATTTTTTAAATTACTAATGGCGCATCGTGGGATGGTGCGCCATTACTAGTTCACCGTGGGACTGGTGCGCCATTACTAGTTGAACTAGTAATGGCGCACCATCCCACCATTAGTAATTTGGCCCAAACATTCCCGCGAATGCACACCCCCCCGGACCGCCTTTTAAATTTCAATAAAATAAAATAAAATGATAGAAATGTCAAAAAAATAAAAGAAAATAAGATTCCCATGTGATATGTGGTCTAGTTGTTAGCAAAATTTACAAACATGAATTTTCGATTTTTTTTCAAAATCTCTCGAGAATTTATAAAAATGGGCATAACTTTTGCATACGAACTCGAATGAAAAAGTTTTTTATATGAAAAATCATCTACTCGAAAAGTTACATCCGAATTTAACAAACATTTTCAAAATCCTCAAAAACCTAACAGAAAAAAAGATACGGGACTTTTAAGATCTGAAAAGGCAAAAAATTTTAAAAAAATGCAAACTTACTAATGGCGCACCTGCCCATGGTGCGCCATTACTATCTTCCCGCCTTCAAAATTTAAAATAAATCAAAAAAATAAAAAAAGTTACTAATGGCGCACCTGCCCATGGTGCGCCATTAGTATCTTCCCGCCTTCAAAATTCAAAATAAATAAATAAAAAAATAGTAATGGCGCACCTGCCCACGGTGCACCATTACTATGTCGTATATATGGCTGGGCGTGTCCTCTCCTCCTTACCTCTTCATTCTTCTCCTCCACTTCACCTCTCCTTCACTCCATCTCCTCCTCTCCTCCACTCCATCTTCCCTTCTCTCCTCCACCATACTACCCTCCTCCTCTCCGATGACCTGCTCCTCCTCCTCCTCTCCGGAGACCTCCTTCTCCTTTCCGGCGACCTCCTCCTCCCCGTCTCCGATGACCTCCTCCTCTCCGGCGACCTCCTCCTCCCTCCTCTCCTCCCTTCCCCTCCCCTCACGGTTTCTTCTCCCTCCTCTCCGGTGAGCTCCTCCTCCCTCCTTTCCGGTGAGCTCCTCCTCCCTCCTCTCCTCCCATCCCCTCATGGTTTCTCCTTCCTCCTCTCCGATGCTCCGGCGACCTCCTCCTCCTCTCCGGCGATGTAGGCGAGCGCCTCTCCGGTCACCTCCTCCTCCTCTCCGGCGAACTCCTCTCCGGCAAAAGAACACGGAAAAAGAATGTACAAGATCCAAAAACGGGAACAAAATTTGAAATAATATCGTGCAAAAAAATGAGCAAAAAAACGAGCAAAAAATGGGCAAAAAATCGGCAAAAAAATCGCGATCCAGATCCAAATTCAAAATTCAAAAATAGCAATGGCGCATGGTGGGGGTTAGACGGTGCGCCACTCCTATTTCCCCGCCTTCAAAATTCAAAAATACCAATGGCGCACCGTGGTCTATACTAATGGCGCACCAGTGGCCTATACTAATGGCGCATCGTGGCCTATACTAATGGCACCAGTGGTGCGCCATTAGTATACCAGATACTAATGGCGCACCACTGGTGCGCCATTAGTAAAAAATACTAGTGGCGCACCAGTAGTGCGCCATTAGTAGGGAAAACTGGTGCGCCACTAGTAGGCCTTTTCTTAGCAGTGAGAACAGTTTGGGTAGGCAAACAATGTCCGATCGAGCTGAAATTTTGAGGGGATCTCAAGAACTCCTGTGTCTACTTGTCTGCCAAATTTGATACTGTTTGGTTAAGCGGTTTAAGAGCAGTTTGCAAAACACAGAATGGTACAAAAGCTGTGTAAACTCTACTTTGCTGATATCTTGCCTCTTGTGGCTATTGTTGTTGTTGCCGGTTGGCAACGTGGAGAGTGTGTTGTAAAACTCTCTAGATGTTCTAGAGAAGACTTTATACTCATCATTTTCATAGTGAAGCTTTGTGGATTGGTGAGGTTTTTCCATGTTAACTCCTGTGTCACATGTGCATGTTGTTTGTGTAATTCCGCTTCTTGTTGGTTGAAACTGTCCTCAAAGTTCATTACAAATGAAGAGGGTTGTGTAGTGTGCATATTTGTTGTATCGGTGAATTTGTGTAGCTCATTGTTGCTGTCCAGCGCCATAAAAATGTGGTCAATTGTTGATTTAGTGATTTTGGCAAACAGATTTTAAACCAGTACAATCTCAACCACTCACAAATACGTACATACACTCACACATGTATGCACACCATATCCCTATAATCATCTTTGAGATACTGGGCCTTGAGTTAGCTGCCTAGATTGTTCCCGGAAAATTAAGATACACGATGGCTTAGAGATTACGAAAAGTTCCTGCTTCTCTGTATCTTCTTTCCTCAATAATAAGGCCCAGTTCTTTTGCCAGAATCTGGGGATTCTCCTAGAATCCGACCCCTACCCAATTTTTCCCAGAATCTTTAAGCACTATTTGTTTTACAATCCTTTCTAATTAGACCTTAACTAGATAAGATTGTAAAACAAATGGGGCTTAGAGATTCTGGGAAAAGCTGGGTAGGGGCCGGATTCTGGAAGAATCCTCAGATTCTGGCAAAAGAACTGGGCCTTTCCTAGCAAGATTTGGAGATAATGTTTTTCCTCTATTATTACATTATCTCTTCCGTGCTGCCAGCAATTAATGCAACCAAAGGGATGCTCTCTGCGTAAAGTCAACCACGTCTAGAGATCTCACAGAACCGGATCGGACCGGCCACTAGCACTAGTAAAAACTTTTATAAAATAAAGGGCACCGCTAGGCGCCGGCGCACCGGCCGAAAATTTCGGCCGGTCCAGCCATAGCCATTCGATGCGAGCCACGTGACGGTTGGATCTGAAGCAAAAAAAAATCACCCCAGCTTCTTCTTCCTTAGGCCCCGTGGCGCATCTCCGACGAGATCCCCTGCGGCTCGCAGCATGGCGCTGTTGGGGAACGTAGCAGAAATTCAAAATTTTCCTACGTGTCACCAAGATCTATCTATGGAGAGACCAGCAACGAGGGGAAGGAGAGTGCATCTACATACCCTTGTAGATTGCTAAGCGGAAGCGTTCAAGTGAACGGGGTTGATGGAGTCGTACTCGTCGTGATTCAGATCACCGATGATCTTAGTGCCGAACGGACGGCACCTCCGCGTTCAACACACGTACAGCCCGGTGACGTCTCCCACGCCTTGATCTAGCAAGGAGAGAGGGAGAGGTTGAGGAAGACTCCATCCAGCAGCAGCACAACGGCGTGGTGGTGATGGAGGAGCGTGGCAATCCTGCAGGGCTTCGCCAAGCACCGCAGAAGAGGAGAAGTACTTGGGAGAGGGAAGAGGGCTGCACCAAAGGCAAAGGTGTTTCCCAAGAGGCCCTCCTACCCCCATTATATATAGGGATCCCAAAGGGGGGGGTGCGCCAGCCCTAGGAGATCCAATCTCCTAGGGGGGGCGGAGGCCAGGGAGGTTTCCCTCCCCCCCAAGGCACCTAGGAGGTGCCTTACCCCCTTGGGACTCTTCCTTAGGGTTCCTCTTCCACCCTAGGCGCATGGGCCCTAGGGGAAAGTGGAGCCCCAGCCCACTTTGTGCTGGATTCCTTCCCACTTCAGACCATTGGACCCTCCAGGATAGGTGGCCCCACCCGGTGGGCCCCCGGGACCCTTCCGGTGGTCCCGGTACAATACCGATGACCCCGAAACTCGTCCCGATGGCCGAAATAGGACTTCCTATATATAAATCTTTACCTCCGGACCATTCCGGAACTCCTCGTGACGTCCGGGATCTCATCCGGGACTCCGAACAACATTCGGTAACCACATACAAGCTTCCTTTATAACCCTAGCGTCATCGAACCTTAAGTGTGTAGACCCTACGGGTTCGGGAGACAAGCAGACATGACCGAGACGTTCTCCGGTCAATAACCAACAGCGGGATCTGGATACCCATGTTGGCTCCCACATGTTCCACGATGATCTCATCGGATGAACCACGATGTCAAGGACTTAATCAATCCCGTATACAATTCCCTTTGTCTAGCGGTATTGTACTTGCCCGAGATTCGATCGTCGGTATCCGCTACCTTGTTCAATCTCGTTACCGGCAAGTCTCTTTTACTCGTTCCGTAACACATCATCCCGTGATCAACTCCTTGATCACATTGTGCATATTATGATGATGTCCTACCAAGTGGGCCCAGAGATACCTCTCCGCTTACACGGAGTGACAAATCCCAGTCTCGATTCGTGCCAACCCAACAGACACTTTCGGAGATACCTGTAGTGCACCTTTATAATCACCCAGTTACGTTGTGACGTTTGGTACACCCAAAGCACTCCTACGGTATCCGGGAGTTGCACAATCTCATGGTCTAAGGAAAAGATACTTGACATTAGAAAAGCTTTAGCATACGAACTACACGATCTTGTGCTAGGCTTAGGATTGGGTCTTGTCCATCACATCATTCTCCTAATGATGTGATCCCGTTATCAATGACATCTAATGTCCATGGTCAGGAAACTGTGACCATCTATTGATCAATGAGCTAGTCAACTAGAGGCTTACTAGGGACATGGTGTTGTCTATGTATCCACACATGTATCTGAGTTTCCTATCAATACAATTATAGCATGGATAATAAACGATTATCATGAACAAGGAAATATAATAATAACCAATTTATTATTGCCTCTAGGGCATATTTCCAACAGTCTCCCACTTGCACTAGAGTCAATAATCTAGTTCACATCGCCATGTGATTAACACTCACAGGTCACATCGCTATGTAACCAACATCCAAAGAGTTTACTAGAGTCAATAATCTAGTTCACATCACTATGTGATTAACACTCAATGAGTTCTGGGTTTGATCATGTTGCTTGTGAGAGAGGTTTTAGTCAACGGGTCTGAACCTTTCAGATCCGCGTGTACTTCGCAAATCTCTATGTCATCTTGTAGATGTAGCTACCACGTTCTATTTGGAGCTATTCCAAATAACTGTTCTACTTGGAGCTATTCTAAATTGTTGCTCCATTATACGCAACCGATATCTCTACTCAGAGCTATCCGGATAGGTGTTAAGCTTGCATCGACGTAACCCTTTACGACGAACTCTTTTACCACCTCCATAATCGAGAAAAATTCCTTAGTCCACTAGTTACTAAGGATAACTTTGACCGCTGTCCTGTGATCCATTCTTGGATCACTCTTGTACCCCTTGCTGACTCATGGCAAGGCACACTTCAGGTGCGGTACACAGCATAGCATACTGTAGAGCCTACGTCTTAAGCATAGGGGACGACCTTCGTCCTTTCTCTCTATTCTGCCGTGGTCGAGCTTTAAGTCTTAACTTCATACCTTAAAACTTAGGCAAGAACTCCTTCTTTGACTAATCCATCTTGAACACTTTCAAGATCATGTCAAGGTATGTGCTCATTTGAAAGTACCATTAAGCATTTTGATCTATCCTTATAGATCTTAATGCTCAATACTCAAGTAGCCTAATCCAGGTTTTCAATTGAAAAACACTTTTCAAATAACTCTGCATGCTTTCCAGAAATTCTACATCATTTCTGATCAACAATATGTCAAGAACATATATTTATCAGAAATTCTATAGTGCTCCCACTCACTTCTTTGGAAATACAAGTTTCTCATAAACTTTGTATACACCCAAAATCTTTGACCATCATCAAAGCATACATTTCAACTCCGAGATGCTCACTCCAGTCCTCAGAAGGATTGCTGGAGCTTTGCATACTTATTAGCATCTTTCAGGATTGACAAAACCTTTCGGTTGTATCACATACAACCTTTCCTCAAAAATCGTCGAGGAAACAATGTTTTGACATCCTATCTGCAAGATTTCATAAATGATGCAGTAATTGCTAATATAATTCCAACAGACTCTTAGCATCGCTACGAGTGAGAAAGTCTCACCGTAGTCAACTCCTTGAACTTGTCGGGAAACTTCTTAATGACAAGTCGAGCTTTCTTAATGGTGACATTTACCATCATTGTCCGTCTTCCTTTTAAAATCCATCTATACTCAACAGCCTCACGACCATCGAGCTGTTCTGTCAAAGTCTACACTTTGTTTCCATACATGGATCCTCTCTCGGATTTTATGGCCTCGAGCCATTTATCGAAATCCGGGCCCACCATCGCTTCTCCATAGCTCGTAGGTTCATTATTGTCTAGCAACATGACTTCCAAGACAGGATTACGTACCACTCTGAAGTAGTACGCATCCTTGTCATCCTACGAGATTTGGTAGTGACTTGATCCGAAGTCTCATGATCACTATCATAAGATTCCACTTCAATTGGTGTAGGTGCCACAGGAACAACTCTTTGTGCCCTGCTATACACTAGTTGAAGTGACGGTTCAATAACCTCATCAAGTCTCCACCATCCTCCCACTCAATTCTTTCGAGAGAAACTTTTCCTCGAGAAAGGACCCGATTCTAGAAACAATCCCTTATTGCTTTCGGATCTGAGACAGGAGGTATACCCAACTGTTTGGGTGTCCTATGAAGATGCATTTATCCGCTTTGGGTTCGAGCTTATCAGCCTGAAACTTTTTCACATAAGCGTCGCAGCCCCAAACTTTTAAGAAATGACAGCTTAGGTTTCTCTAAACCATAGTTCATACGGTGTCATCTCATCGGAATTACGTGGTGCCCTATTTAAAGTGAATGTGGTTGTCTCTAATGCCTAACCCATAAACTATCGTGGTAATTCGATAAGAGACATCATGGTATGCATCATATCCAATAGGGTGCAGTTATGATGTTCGGACACACCATCACACTATGGTGTTCCAGGCTGTATCAGTTGTGAAACAATTTCCACAATGTCTTAATTCTGTGCCAAACTCGTAATTCAGATATTCATCTCTATGATCATATCATAGATCTTTTATCCTCTTGTCACGACGATCTTTCAACTTCACCTGAAATTACTTGAACCTTTCAATAATTCAGACTCGTGATTCATCAAGTAAATATACTCAACATCTACTCAAATCATCTGTGAAGTAAGAACATAACGATATCCACTACATGCCTCAGCACTCATTGGACTGCACACATCAAAATGTATTACTTCCAACAAGTTGCTTTCTAGTTCCATTTTACTGAAAACGAGGCTTTCAGTCATCTTGCCCATGTGGTATGATTTGCATGTCTCAAGTGATTCAAAATCAAGTGAGTCCAAACGGTCCATTTGCATGGAGTTTCTTCATGCATATACACCAATAGACATGGTTCGCATGTCTCAAACCTTTCAAAAATGAGTGAGTCCAAAGATCCATCAACATGGAGCTTCTTCATGCGTTTTATACCGATATGACTTACGTGGCAGTGCCACAAGTAGGTGGTACTATCATTACTATCTTTTGGCATGAACATGTGTATCACTACGATCGAGATTCAATAAACCATTCATTTTAGGTGTAAGACCATTGAAGGTATTATTCAAATAAACAGAGTAACCATTATTCTCCTTAAATGAATAACCGTATTGCGATAGACATAATCCAATCATGTCTATGCTCAACGCAAACACCAATAACAATTTTAGGTTAACCAATCTCGATGGTAGAGGGAGCGTGCGATGCTTGATCATATCAACATTGGAAACACTTCCAACACATATCGTCAGCTCACCTTTAGCTAGTCTCCGTTTATTCCGTAGCTTTTATTTCGAGTTACTAACACTTAGCAACCGAACCGGTATCTAATACCCTGGTGCTACTAGGAGTACTAGTAAAGTACACATTAAAATAATGTATATCCAATATACTTCTATCGACCTTGCCAGCCTTCTAATCTACCAAGTATCTAGGATAATTCTGCTCCAGTGGCTGTTCCCCTTATTACAGAAGCACTTAGTCTCGGGTTTGGGTTCAACCTTGGGTTTCTTCACTAGAGCAGCAACTGAATTGCCGTTTCATGAAGTATCCCTTCTTGCCCTTCCCCTTCTTGAAACTAGTGGTTTCACCAACCATCAACAATTGATGCTCCTTCTTGATTTCTACTTTAGTGTCAAACATCGCGAATATCTCAAGGATCATCATATATGTCCCTGATATATTATAGTTCATCACGAAGCTCTAGCAGCTTGGTGGTAATGACTTCGGAGAAACATCACTATCTCATTTGGAAGATCAACTCCCACTTGATTAAAATGATTGTTGTACTCAGACAATCTGAGCACAAGCTCAACAATTGAGCTTTTCTCTCTTAGTTTTCAGGCTAAGAAAATCGTCGGAGGTCTTATACCTCTTGACGTGGGCACGAGCCTGAAATTCCAATTTCAGCCCTCGAAACATCTCATATGTTTCGTGACGTTTCATAACGTCTTTGGTGCCTCAACTCTAAACCGTTTAACTGAACTATCATGTAGTTATCAAAACGTGTATGTCAGATGTTCGCAACATCCATAGACAACGTTCGAGGTTCAGCACACTGAGCGGTGCATTAAGGACATAAGCCTTCTAAGAAGAAATGAGGACAATCCTCAGTTTACGGACCTAGTCCGCATAATTCCTACTATCAACTTTCAACTAATTTTCTCTAGGAACATATCTAAACAGTAGAACTAAAACGCGAGCTACGACATAATTTGCAAAATCCTTTTGACTATGTTCAGGATAATTAAATTCATCTTATGAACTCCCACTCAGATAGACATCCCTCTAGTCATCTAAGTGATTACATGATCCGAGTCAACTAGGCCGTGTCTGATCATCACGTGAGACGGACTAGTCAACGTCGGTGAACATCTTCATGTTGATCGTATCTACTATACGACTCATGCTCGACCTTTCGGTCTTCTGTGTTCCGAGGCCATGTCTGTACATGCTAGGCTCGTCAAGTTAACCCTAAGTGTTTTACATGTGTAAAACTGTCTTACACCCGTTGTATGTGAACGTAAGGATCTATCACACCCGATCATCACGGCGTGCTTCGAAACGACAAACTGTAGCAACGGTGCACAGTTAGGGGAGAACACTTCTTGAAATTTTAATGAGGGATCATCTTATTTACTACCGTCGTTCTAAGCAAATAAGATGTATAAACATGATAAACATCACATGCAATCAAATAATAGTGACATGATATGGCCAATATCATATAGCTCCTTTGATCTCCATCTTGGGGCTCCATGATCATCTTGTCACCGGCATGACACCATGATCTCCATCATCATGATCTCCATCATCGTGTCTTCTTGAAGTTGTCACATCATCTATTACTTCTACTACTACAGCTAACGGTTAGCAATAAAGTAAAGTAATTACATGACGTTTAAGTTGACACGCAGGTCATAAATAAATAAAGACAACTCCTATGGCTCCTGCCGGTTGTCATACTCATCGACATGCAAGTCGTGATTCCTATTACAAGAACATGATCAATCTCATACATCACATATATCATTCATCACATCCTTTTGGCCATATCACATCACATAGCATACCCTGCAAAAACAAGTTAGACGTCCTCTAATTGTTGTTTGCATGTTTTACGTGGCTGCTATGGGTTTCTAGCAAGAACGTTTCTTACCTACGCAAAGACCACAACGTGATATGCCAATTGCTATTTACCCTTCATAAGGACCCTTTTCATCGAATCCGATCCGACTAAAGTAGGAGAGATAGACACCCGCTAGCCACCTTATTCAACTAGTGCATGTCAGTCGGTGGAACCGGTCTCACGTAAGAGTACGTGTAAGGTTGGTCCGGGCCGCTTCATCCCACAATACCGTCGAATCAAGATAAGACTAGTAACGGCAAGCATATTGAACAAAATCAACGCCCACAACTACTTTGTGTTCTACTCGTGCATAGAATCTACGCAATAGACCGAGCTCATGATGCCATTGTTGGGGAACGTAGCAGAAATTCAAAATTTTCCTACGTGTCACCAAGATCTATCTATGGAGAGACCAGCAACGAGGGGAAGGAGAGTGCATCTACATACCCTTGTAGATCGCTAAGCGGAAGCGTTCAAGTGAACGGGGTTGATGGAGTCGTACTCGTCGTGATTCAGATCACCGATGATCCTAGTGCCGAACGGACGGCACCTCCGCGTTCAACACACGTACAGCCCGGTGACGTCTCCCACGCCTTGATCTAGCAAGGAGAGAGGGAGAGGTTGAGGAAGACTCCATCCAGCAGCAGCACAATGGCGTGGTGGTGATGGAGGAGCGTGGCAATCCTGCAGGGCTTCGCCAAGCACCGCAGAAGAGGAGAAGTACTTGGGAGAGGGAAGAGGGCTGCACCAAAGGCAAAGCTGTATCCCAAGAGGCCCTCCTACCCCCATTATATATAGGGATCCCAAGGGGGGGGGGGTGTGCCAGCCCTAGGAGATCCAATCTCCTAGGGGGGCGGCGGCCAGGGAGGTTTCCCTCCCCCCAAGGCACCTAGGAGGTGCCTTACCCCCTTGGGACTCTTCCTTAGGGTTCCCCTTCCACCCTAGGCACATGGGCCCTGGGGGAAAGTGGCGCCCCAGCCCACTTTGGGCTGGATTCCTTCCCACTTCAGCCCATTGGACCCTCCGGGATAGGTGGCCCCACCCGGTGGGCCCCCGGGTCCCTTCCGGTGGTCCCGGTACAATACCGATGACCCCGAAACTCGTCCCGATGGCCGAAATAGGACTTCCTATATATAAATCTTTACCTCCGGACCATTCCGGAACTCCTCGTGACATCCGGGATCTCATCCGGGACTCCGAACAACATTCGGTAACCACATACAAGCTTCCTTTATAACCCTAGCGTCATCGAACCTTAAGTGTGTAGACCCTACGGGTTCGGGAGACAAGCAGACATGACCGAGACGTTCTCCGGTCAATAACCAACAGCGGGATCTGGATACCCATGTTGGCTTCCACATGTTCCACGATGATCTTATCGGATGAACCACGATGTCAAGGACTTAATCAATCCCGTATACAATTCCCTTTGTCTAGCGGTATTGTACTTGCCCGAGATTCGATCGTCGGTATCCGCTACCTTGTTCAATCTCGTTACCGGCAAGTCTCTTTTACTCGTTCCGTAACACATCATCCCGTGATCAACTCCTTGATCACATTGTGCACATTATGATGATGTCCTACCGAGTGGGCCCAGAGATACTGATGATGTCCTACCGAGTGGGCCAAGAGATACCTCTCCGCTTACACGGAGTGACAAATCCCAGTCTCGATTCGTGCCAAACCAACAGACACTTTCGGAGATACCTGTAGTGCACCTTTATAATCACCCAGTTACATTGTGACGGTTGGTACACCCAAAGCACTCCTACGGTATCCGGGAGTTGCACAATCTCATGGTCTAAGGAAAAGATACTTGACATTAGAAAAGCTTTAGCATACGAACTACACGATCTTGTGCTAGGCTTAGGATTGGGTCTTGTCCATCACATCATTCTCCTAATGATGTGATCCCGTTATCAATGACATCTAATGTCCATGGTCAGGAAACCGTGACCATCTATTGATCAACGAGCTAGTCAACTAGAGGCTTACTAGGGACATGGTATTGTCTATGTATCCACACATGTATCTGAGTTTCCTATCAATATAATTATAGCATGGATAATAAACGATTATCATGAACAAGGAAATATAATAATAACCAATTTATTATTGCCTCTAGGGCATATTTCCAACAGGCGCATCTCCGGCGAGATCCCCCGCGACTCGCAGCACCGCGCAGCTTCAGCAAGGCCCCGCGGCGCATCTCCGGCGAGGCCCGGCTCCAGCAAGGCCCCCGCGGCGCATCTCCGGCGAGGCCCGGCTCCAGCAAGGCCCCCGCGGCGCATCTCCGGCGAGGCCCGGCTCCAGCAAGGCCCCCGCGGCGCATCTCCGGCGAGGCCCCGCTCCAGCAAGGCCCCCGCGGCGCATCTCCGGCGAGGCCCAGCTCCAGCAAGGCCCTCGCGGCGCATCTCCAGCGAGCCCCCCCCGCGGCTCGTAGAGCCGCATGTCGTCGGCCGCAGCACCCGTCGTAGAGCTCATGTTGTTCCTCGTCCTTAATTGGCCGGTCGCAGCAAAAAAATTCACCGGTCATAGCAAAAATTCTTGACGGTTCCAGCAAAAACCAATAAAACATTGGTAGCAAAATTAGAAAAAATTGACGCCGTTCCAACAAACCAAAAACCTGATGGTAGCAAAAATTGAAGCTTGTTCCAGCAAATCTGAAACGCTAGTGGTAGCAAAAATGAAAAATCGAGCATTGGTTCCAGAAAAATCAAAGAAGCCGGTGATAGCAGAAATTGACACTCATTGCAGCAAACCACAAAACGGTTGTAGCAAAAACAACTTGTGGTCCAGCTAGGGGCGTCTCTAGTAGTAGCAAAAAATACACAATGTTGTAGCAAAAAACCGTACAAGGTTGTAGCAAAACACACAATCGCAGGGTCTCGACAATCTCATGAAAAAGGATGTAACAAACGACAATGCCGGTAGTAGTAAAAAACAAAACTGTTGTAGCAAAAAAGTGGTACAAAAATGATTCCAGCAAAAAGACATGGCAGCAAAATTTGGTTAGTTCCAGCAAAAAACGAAGACGGTTGTAGCATTTTATGTCGACGGTTGTAGCATTCCGCCATGGCAATGACTGCTTGCAGCTTTTCATATATCTGGTTGAAACTTTTTTCATCTTGTTTGAAGCTTTTTGGTTAGCGGTTGTAGCATGAGCGCGTGCAGCAGGTTCTGCAATGCCTCCACCACCGTCCGATCGAGGGTCACCGAAGTCTGTACGGGATGCCAGTTCCAGCAAAAAAACTCATCGGTTGTAGCAAAAAATGATGCCGGTTCTAGCAAAAAACTCATCGGTTGTAGCAAAAACTCATCGGTTGTTGCAAGAGAGAGTAGATGATAAGCCGCGCTCGCTGTAGCCACCGTGCACAAGCAAAAACTCATGTGGTGGGATCGGCAACCACACATCCGTCCATGGTTTGAATGGGCTTGAGCCACCGTGCACAAGCAATTATAGCATAGCTCTAAAAAGGCAGTCACAGAGCAATTATCATCTAAAACCAAACCGTTACCGACATCTTTGTCTTCCTATCCCACCACCCACCAGATAACGACCGAAGGCTTAGGCCCGCTCGGTCCTAGCCCGACAAAAAAATCGGCCGGTCCGATCCCTCAAAACAAGACCGAAAATCGGCTGGTCCGGTCCGGTTAAAACTCGCCCCGACCGAGCGGACCGAAGAAGCAGCCGGCGGCATGGCGGGGCCATGGCTAGAGCGTGGCTGGGGGCTTGCCGGGGGCATGGCGGGGGCTTGGCGAGTGCGTGATGGCCAAGGCGTGACAGTGCCACACACCTGTGCCGCGGCCGCCGCCGTCGAACGCACAAGCAGAGCACCATCGCATAACACCAAGGCCACCAGCCTTCCGGCGACGAACCATCATGTCTAGGAGTTCCTCCGTCGTGAGATCTATCACCTCCACCAAAAAGATCGACGAGGGAGGTCCTACATAGCCGCATCAGCCATCATTCCTTTCATCTTCGTCCACCGGCCGTCGTGTCAGATTCGTCGCCGATGAGCTCCCTCTGGTGTTCTTCTTGGTCATGTAGCTTCCTCTGATTCTTCTCAAGCTCCCAGACATCTTTTCGACGAGCTGTCCTTCCTCTAGCAAGATATCTCTCCGACGAGCCGTCGCCAGAGCTCCAGAGCGCGCTCTGCCCATGTCTTGGCCGGTCCTCTCGGTCCGGCTCGAGCTCGGCCATTGTTGGTCCGGTCCCTGAAAACAGGACCATGACGTTGCTCGGTCCGGTCCGGACCGGATCGCCGGCGGCCGGTCCAAACGCCGGCTCGGGCAGGGGCCAGACCGGCTCGGACCGTGTCCACCCTGAATGGATACCCATATAAACTTTTGTCAAGAAATGGCAGTGTAGAATTATTTTGTGTAACCTTTTTGCAAAATTCTCACAAAAGGGAAACAAACCATAACTGCCCCCTGTGCAGATTATGTTAGATTAGAAACCAAACTTTGCTTGGGGATAAGGTCTTTTACCCCTAGATTAGCAAGGCTTGATATGGACTTTTGTAGACTTATCAAATACTCCCTCCGTTTGGAATTACTTGTCGCAGAAATGGATGTATCTAGACGTATTTTAGTTCTAGATACATCCATTTCCGAGACAAGTAATTCCGAACGGAGGGAGTATTAGTGATGTAATTTTCTATTTGTGCTATATTTCATCCTGCAAGAGTTTGTTCATATTTTAAACTATTTGTAATGGGACCATGCACATTTGAAACATATGTATTGATATACAATGTCTTGAATCAATTGATTCTTTATATTATTCACTTGACAAATTTTTATCGCACATGGGTAGTGTGGAAAAACAGATATAGAGTGTGGTTCTTTGTATTATTCATTTGACAAATTTTTATCGCACATGGGTAGTGTGGAAAAACAAATATGGAGTGTGCCCACCCACCAGTTTTTTCCTGGGTCCGCCAGCGACTGCTAACCCCGTTGACATGGAAACCACCGGCCAAGCGCTGGTGCGCCGTTTTTGGATACCCCGTCCTCACGACCTTCACTGTCTCATCTTCTTTCCGAATCTTTGACAGCAACATGACCGCTGTATGGCAATTCGGCGAGGTGTCGTTCTTCCTAGGGTTGCAGAAGAAACCGAGCGATCCTTTCAAGTCCTTCGGGGATATGTTCAACTGTATCCTCAAGAGAGGGGAGCAGACGATAAATGAGGCGTCACCTCTGCCCCCGGTCAACATCCCAGATGTTACTGATTTGCCGGCACTAGCTAGCCATCGGCGGCGACAGTGATAGCTAGATCCGTGGGGGTGATGAAGGCTGATGGGATGCTAAAGAATGAGTCTGTGAGCCAAAAATGCGCATATATATATTGTCCATACAGTTTAAGATCTGTAAGGTCGTCTCCTGGTATCAAGTGGAAAGAAATGCAATTTTGCCGGACTTGTAAAACACAAGATTCTATTGGTTCTTAACGGATCATGTTTTTAACACAGATGAAATTTTAATGTGTTCCCCTATCCTTATGCACTTTTTAGGTATCGCCCTTCAGCACTCACCACGGGTCTTGTGTAGGACTGTATTCCCTTGCTCATTGTTCTTTGTTTCCGTGCTTTGGAGAGTCCTGGACTATCCCTTTTGGGGTTGTCAGAAGTCTCAGCTGAGAATATGTGTGGTTCTTCTATTCGGCTGAAGAACGTGATTGTCTACCAAAAGAATACACATTTTTCTTCTGTTTTGTACTTGGGTTCCGGCCTTTTACTTGTGCAGTTGAGCCAGCATACAAATATACTCCACACGAGTGTGGATGTTCTTGGCCTGTTGTTCATGGGATTAATCATGTAGATGATTTCGGGCAGGTTTTTGCTTTGTCTTCTATCCTTTTTTTATCAAAAAAATGTATCTAGAATATACTCCGTAGTTATACTGAACAGGAGCCATTACTGAAACGGTGCTTGCAGAATGGTTTGATTCAACAACCTGATGAGTATAAACATGGTGATAAGGACTCCAAATCCGCACGCCTCCCTGTTTGCGGATCTGGCGGACGCTGCAGGCTGCAGCCGGAAATGCACGGTGTACGCAGCGGATATGGGCTGGATACTACAAGGGTGGTGATATGCAGACCGTGCACAGCACTGCACACAAATACCCATAACTACTCAGCTTACTACTAGTTAGATGATTTCAGTACATCTGCATTCTTGTATTGAAGATACACAACCTAATGCATTTAGATGACTAATGGGACAGATTGCCTTCCAGGGGGCAAATGCCCCTGCCGATCCTCCTCTGCTCCGTGGCCGCTCTGTCTATCGTGTCTTCTTGATGCCTCTGCATCTGTTGACCACCTTGCTCATTACCCTGCACACATTAATGGGAGGTTAGTCGTACCGATCAAAAAATAATACACAAACAGTAGATGAATTGGAGGTCAAATGCAGCAAAACCCGTGTAGGTGAAGATGCAAATGCAGATTGTGACCATGTAGTTAGGGAAAGGTGTGGTAGATCCCGGGAGTACCGACCCCCCCTTATCCTGACCGTTCAACTTGTTGAGATTGGTGCGGCTGTTTGCCAAACCGCAGACCATTTGCAGTGGCAGCATGCTTTATCAGGCGATTTCACCGAGCACTCCTGATAGCCATGCCTCTAGGGGAGACTAGGTTGTAGCCTTACTGTTCACTGACTAGACATGCAGGTCACTATTCACATGCAGCAGCTTCTGTGAACCCAGCGCATCACATATCACTGTTCATTGTTTCCCTCTCTCTCGCCTGATCTTATAAGAAACGACACATGCATGTGCTCGGTGAAAAGTCAAAAGGGGTCTTTAGCATTATTTTCTGTGAACCTTACAGATGTCTATGAGAGAAACAAACAAGGGGCCACATAGCTCTCTAAACAAAAAATCGGAGTCTCAAAAATTGTGTTGCCTTTGGTCTGCATATGAACCGAAGAAAGTCAGACTTGATTGAAAGTTGCTTTTTACAGAGAGTGAGGGGCCAGTGAACAGTGACCTACAAGGTCTTTTACCAATTTAAAACATTTTGTTGTCTTGTTTTTACTGTTCGCCTAGACCTGCTAATTCAACATGCAGTACAAGACAGAGCACATATCTCAACGACTAGTATTCTGCATATACGGTCATGATAACCCGGAGTACAGACACCCGGGACCTAAAAGTCCAACCTCAGTTAGTTAAAGATACTACCACGGAGGATGTATCGTGGGTTCGTGGCGGCAGTGTATGCGAAGACGAGTGAACACATGTGGACGAAGGCTATAAACTTGAGCGCGCACATTCGAGGGATGGTTAGGTCAAACATCTCCTTTGAAAGCATGAGCATGATCAAGATTGACACAAGGAAGCAAACGTCGGAGGCCAATTTAAACCGGAAATAATTGGGCCTGCAGTTGCGGATCATGACGGGCTCTCCAGCCTCGTGGCCTCCCGCCCGGTGAGGTCGTCTTCCAGAGCCCACTGGCGGAGCTATGTTGAGGCCGAGGGGGGCTGCTGCCCCCCCCCCCCCCCCCCCCCCCCCCCCCTTGGACCAAACTCTGAAGGAAAAAATTTAGGGAGAGGTTAGATGAGATATTTTTTAGCAATTTACAACCTCAAATACTCATGATTTTGCATTGGCTCAATTTGTACCAATCTCCGCCAGTGCCAGAGCCCCATGGGGGAGGCAATACCCAGCGCGATCACTGCAGTGGCGAACAAGCTTGTAGAAGGACAAGTTGCGTCTTGCTTTCTTTGATCCACTTCCTTTTTTCCTCTCTCACCAAGCTGAAACTTCATGGGTATGGGCCTGAAGGGATGGAGCGCTTCAGCAAGGAGCAAGAGGACGCCCTTCAGCTCCTCTCCTCCCTCCAGAAACTCGAGTTTAGGCATTTCCACCATCTTCAGCAAATCCCTGAAGAAACTGAAGAAACTCATATTAAGGTTATAAAATGTTTTCATCCACTCTACGTTATTGTCAATACCAGGTGTTGATGCATTCTAATTTCTGATGGCTTGCTGTTCAGGTGTTCTTGTGCTTCTGATGGCTTTCTGCTACTTTGCTATCAGTACCGCTTGTGTTTATATTTCTTCAAAGCTCATGAAGACTTGATGGTGTATCTGGAAAGTTCAGTTTTGGTTTTCAAAAGGACATCATGGCATAATAATGGAAAGCACTCAGTTCTCAGTGTTTTGCCGATACCCCACGACAGTGTCTTTTAAGGTTTGTATTTTCGTATCCATTCTACATTCTACTGATACCCCAGGACAGTGTCTTTTAAGATTTCAGAAGATCTCTTCTTTCCAAGGACTACTACATGTCACCAGAGACTGGCAGAGCTGCACAGTAAGTTTATGAGTTGATCAGAATTTGTAATGCTATATGGCATCATACAATCCTTGTCTCTTTGGGTTTGCAGTTTTGAACTGTCTGAGACTAAAATTTGTAGTACTGTGTTTATTATAATGTACAGTGAATGGTACATGCTTATCTATTCCTACATGAATACTCTGTTTTTCAGCTCTAACTAGCTATTATAAGAGGGCAGGTGTTATCTCTCGAAATCCTTGACTAAATTGCTCACCATCACCATTGTGTGTTTTCACTGTAAAAAAATGCAGTACAGCTGGTGAAATACATTTCATTCCATTGGCACCAAAAACAGGCTACCAACCTGGGCTTCGGCGGGGCTACCTACTTGGTGTGATCTGAGAGTGCACGGCTAGTATTCTCAACTAGTTGGGTTCTGTTCACTCCTTTGCTGCAGCGTTGTTTCTTCTTCTCTGAAAATAAATGGTCAGATGGGCGAGTGCGGGACACATGGCGGTCTGCTCTGGTGTATGCCATTGCCGAGGGACAAGCCCAAGAAGCTCTGTCAGGAAGTCTGCGAAATGTTGAATCTGGTGGTTTAGTTTTCTGAAGACCACTTTGTCCTTGAGAGCTATTCGGCGACTGTAATCAAGAATATTTGGTCGTGCTACAAGAAAAAAAGTAGCCAAAATAAATAAATAAATCTGATTTATGAAAACATGCGTGTGTGAACACTTCATCGGAGGTGCCGGCTCACTATGTTTGTATCTTTGATGCTTTATTTTAAGTCAATAAAATATACCCTTTGTCGAAAAATGTAGTAATTGATTTCTTTTTGCTATGTACTCTTTCCTCTACTTTGCATACATTCGTTTGATCTTAATATATCTTTTTTGAGGTGTGACCGAGTTTATGGCTAAAAATATCAACATTCACTCTACATCATTAATATCATTAGATCCATGATGGGACATTCTTTTTTACATTTATTTATTTGGTATTGTAGATGCTCATATTTTTTCTTTTGCGGAAAAACTTTCAATCTATTCATCCTCAAATATGGCAGTACAACAAACATCAGAAATAAAAATCACATCCAAATTCGTAAACCACCTAGCAACGACTACAAGCACCGAAGCGAGCCGAAGGCGCGCCGCCGTCATCGTCCCTCCATCGCTAGAGCCGGACACAACTTGTTGTAATAGACAGTCGGAAAGTCGTCATGCTAAGGCCCCGTATAGGACCAGCACCTCAGAACAACAACCACCGCTGATGAAAAATAACGTAAATCGGAAGGATCCAAACCGAAGACACACGAACATAGACGAACAACGACGAGATCCGAGCAAATCCACCAAAGATAGATCTGACGGAGACACACCTCCACACGCCCATCAACGATACTAGACGCACCGCCGGAACGGAGGCTAGGCGGGGAGACCTTTATTCCATTTTCAGGGAGCCGCGTAGGACACAAACCCTAGCAAGACTGAAAAAAACGACTAAAAACAGAGCCCTCCCGCCAGCCCTTGTCAGGATCCACCGCGCCTCCATTGCCCTAGGGCCACCAGAGACGAGGCGGACCTGCGCCGGCGCCGGCGAGAGGCACGAACCCTAACTTTCTTTCTTGAAGGAGGAGGAGGAGGCGAAGCATGCTCATATTTTTTTAATATAAAGTTAATCAAACATTATAGATTCTTGCTTAAGACAACATTAATATACGAAACAAAGAAAACGGAGGGAGTATGTGGTTGCGAACCAATAGTGCTTACACCTTGTGCTCGTGGAGAAACATGCATCTTTGGCGCGCCGCGTGCATGAAGAACAGAAGAAGTCAAATTGAAAATCCAAAGCATACATGACAGACTATTGCGTATGCGTGCCGATGGTTTATTTCATCTCTTGCCTCGTACATGCACGTACGAATAGATGACGTACGTTCCTTGCAATTTACTTCAGCCAGCCAGGCAGACGGTACTGCCGTGCCAATGAAAGTCAGGCCGGACAATTGAGAACATTATAAGTCAGCGCCGTACAAATGAGAAAATATGCATGCGGCCAGATAGGTCGATTGCAAATATTCCATAGTGCTTTCGGGTGCATCAACGAGATGATCCAATGTATGTCTTACTTCCGTAACGAACCATGCTTTTACAAAGTTGTTTGCTAAGATAGTTAATTTGAGAGCACTAGGATCTCCGGTGATTTGGATCACGTCGTGTTCGACTACATCATTCCCGTTCTTTGAACGCTTTCGCTCGCGATCTACAAAGGTATGTAGATGCATCCGATCACTCGTTGCTAGATGAACTCATAGATGGATCTTGGTGAAACCGTAGGAATTTTTTTTTTGTTTTCTGCAACGTTCCCCAACAGTGGCATCAAGAGCTAGGTCTATGCGTAGTTCTTCTTGCGCGAGTAGAACACAATTTATTGTGGGCGTAGATGTTGTCAACTTTCTTGCCGCTACTAGTCTTATCTTGCTTCAACGGTATTGTGGGATGAAGCGGCCCGGACCAACCTTACACGTATGCTTACGTGAGACCGGTTCCATCGACTAACATGCACTAGTTGCATAAGGTGGCTGGCGGGTGTCTGTCTCTCCTACTTTAGTTGGAGCGGATTCGATGAAAAGGGTCCTTATGAAGGGTAAATAGAAGTTGACAAATCACGTTGTGGCTTTCACGTAGGTAAGAAAACGTTCTTGCTAGAACCCTAATTCAGCCACGTAAAACTTGCAACAACAATTAGAGGACGTCTAACTTGTTTTTGCAGCAAGTGCTTTGTGATATGATATGGCCAAAGTTGTGATGAATGATGAATGATCTATATGTGATGTATGAGTTGTTCATGCTATTGTAATAGGAATCACGACTTGCATGTCGATGAGTATGACAACCGGCAGGAGCCATAGGAGTTGTCTTTATTTTATATGACCTGCGTGTCATTAAGAAACGCCATGTAAATTACTTTATTTTATTGCTAAACGCGTTAGGCATAGTAGTAGAAGTAATAGTTGGCGAGCAACCTCATGGAGACACGATGATGGAGATCATGATGATGGAGATCATGGTGTCAAGCCGGTGACAAGATGATCATGGAGCCCCAAGATGGAGATCAAAGGAGCTATGTGATATTGGCCATATCATGTCACGTTTATTATTTGATTGCATGCGATGTTTATCATGTTTTGCATCTTGTTTACTTAGAACGACGGTAGTAAATAAGATGATCCCTCATAACAATTTCAAGAAGTGTTCCCCCTAACTGTGCACCGTTGCGACAGTTCGTTGTTTCGAAGCACCACGTGATGATCGGGTATGATAGATTCTAACGTTCACATACAACGGGTGTAAGACAGATTTACACATGCAAACACTTAGGTTGACTTGACGAGCCTAGCATGTACAGACATGGCCTTGGAACACAGAAGACCGAAAGGTCGAGCATGAGTCGTATAGAAGATACGATCAACATGAAGATGTTCACCGACGTTGACTAGTCCGTCTCACGTGATGATCGGACACGGCCTAGTTGACTCGGATCATGTTATACTTAGATGACTAGAAGAGGGATGTCTATCTAAGTGGGAGTTCATTGAATAATTTGATTAGATGAACTTAATTATCATGAACTTAGTCTAAAATATTTACAATATGTCTTGTAGATCAAATGGCCAACGTAGTCCTCAACTTCAACGCGTTCCTAGAGAAAACCAAGCTGAAAGACGATGGCAGCAACTATACGGACTGGGTCCGGAACCTGAGGATCATCCTCATAGCTGCCAAGAAAGAATATGTCCTACAAGCACCGCTAGGTGATCCACCCGTCCCACAGAACCAAGACGTTATGAACGCTTGGCAGACACGTGCTAATGACTACTCCCTCGTTCAGTGCGGCATGCTTTACAGCTTAGAGCCGGGGCTCCAAAAGCGTTTTGAGAGACATGGAGCATATGAGATGTTCGAAGAGCTGAAAATGGTTTTTCAAGCTCATGCCCGGATCGAGAGATATGAAGTCTCCGACAAGTTCTTAAGCTGTAAGATGGAGGAAAATAGTTCTGTCAGTGAGCACATACTCACTATGTCTGGGTTACATAACCGCTTGACTCAGCTAGGAGTTAATCTCCCGGAAGACGCGGTCATTGACAGAATCCTCCAGTCGCTTCCACCAAGCTACAAGAGCTTTGTGATGAACTTCAATATGCAGGGGATGGAAAAGACCATTCCTGAGGTATTTGCAATGCTGAAATCAGCAGAGGTAGAAGTCAAGAAGGAACATCAAGTGTTGATGGTCAATAAAACCACTAAGTTCAAGAAGGGCAAGGGTAAGAAAGCCTTCAAGAAGGACGGCAAGGGAGTTGCCGCGCCCGGCAAGCAAGCTACCGGGAAGAAGCCAAAGAATGGACCCAAGCCCGAGACTGAGTGCTTTTATTGCAAGGGAAGTGGTCACTGGAAGCGGAACTGCCCCAAATACTTAGCGGACAAGAAGGCCGGCAAAACAAAAGGTATATGTGATATACATGTAATTGATGTGTACCTTACCAGTACTCGTAGTAGCTCTTGGGTATTTGATACCGGTGCAGTAGCTCACATTTGTAACTCAAAGCAGGAGCTGCGGAATAAGCGGAAACTGGCGAAGGACGAGGTGACGATGCGCGTCGGGAATGGTTCCAAGGTCGATGTGATCGCCGTCGGCACGCTGCCTCTACATTTACCTACGAGATTAGTTTTAAATCTCAATAATTGTTATTTAGTGCCAGCTTTGAGTATGAACATTGTATCGGGATCTCGTTTAATTCGAGATGACTACTCATTTAAATCCGAGAATAATGGTTGTTCTATTTATATGAGAGATATGTTTTATGGTCATGCTCCTATGGTGAATGGTTTATTCTTAATGAATCTCGAGCGTAATGCTACACATGTTCATAGTGTGAGTACCAAAAGATGTAAGGTTGATAATGATAGTCCCACATACTTGTGGCACTGCCGCCTTGGTCACATAGGTGTAAAACGCATGAAGAAGCTCCATACTGATGGACTTTTAGAGTCTCTTGATTATGAATCATTTGACACGTGCGAACCATGCCTCATGGGTAAAATGACCAAGACTCCGTTCTCAGGAACAATGGAGCGAGCAACCAACTTATTGGAAATCATACATACTGATGTGTGCGGTCCAATGAGTGTTGAGGCTCGCGGTGGCTATCGTTATGTTCTCACCCTCACTGATGACTTGAGTAGATATGGGTATATCTACTTAATGAAACACAAGTCTGAAACCTTTGAAAAGTTCAAGGAATTTCAGAGTGAGGATGAGAATCAACGTGACAGGAAAATCAAGTTTCCACGATCAGATCGTGGAGGAGAATACTTGAGTCACGAATTTGGCACACACTTAAGAAAATGTGGAATAGTTTCACAACTCACGCCGCCTGGAACACCTCAGCGTAATGGTGTGTCCGAACATCGTAATCGCACTCTATTAGATATGGTGCGATCTATGATGTCTCTTGCCGATTTGCCGCTATCTTTTTGGGGCTATGCTTTAGAGACTCCCGCATTCACTTTAAATAGGGCTCCGTCGAAATCCGTTGAGACGACACTGTATGAATTATGGTTTGGGAAGAAACCTAAGTTGTCGTTTCTAAAAGTTTGGGGATGCGATGCTTATGTCAAGAAACTTCAACCTGAAAAGCTCGAACCCAAGTCGGAAAAATGCGTCTTCATAGGATACCCTAAAGAAACTGTCGGGTATACCTTCTACCTCAGATCCGAAGGCAAGATCTTTGTTGCCAAGAATGGATTCTTTCTAGAGAAAGAGTTTCTCTCGAAAGAAGTAAGTGGGAGGAAAGTAGAACTTGATGAAGTATTACCTCTTGAACCGGAAAATGACGCAACTCAAGAAAATGTTCCTGAGGTGCCTGCACCGACTAGAGAGGAAGTTATTGATGATGATCAAGATACTTCTGATCAAGCTCCTACTGAAATTCGAAGGTCCACAAGGACATGTTCCGCACCAGAGTGGTACGGCAACCCTGTCTTGGAAATTATGTTGTTAGACAACGGTGAACCTTCGAACTATGAAGAAGCGATGGCGGACCCGGATTCCGACAAATGGCTAGAAGCCATGAAATCCGAGATAAGATCCATGTATGAAAACGAAGTATGGACTTTGACTGACTTGCCCGTTGAAAGGCGAGCCATAGAAAATAAATGGATCTTTAAGAAGAAGACAGACGCGGATGGTAATGTGACCATCTATAAAGCTCGGCTTGTCGCTAAGGGTTATCGACAAGTTTAAGGGGTTGACTACGATGACACTTTCTCACCGGTAGCGAAGCTAAAGTCCGTCCGAATCATGTTAGCAATTGCCGCATTTTACGATTATGAGATATGGCAAATGGACGTCAAAACGGCATTCCTTAATGGTTTCCTTAAGGAAGAATTGTATATGATGCAGCCGGAAGGTTTTGTCGATCCTAAGAATGCTGACAAAGTGTGCAAGCTCCAACGCTCGATTTATGGGCTGGTGCAAGCATCTCGGAGTTGGAACATTCGCTTTGATGAGATGATCAAAGCGTTTGGGTTTACGCAGACTTATGGAGAAGCCTGCGTTTACAAGAAAGTGAGTGGGAGCTCTGTAGCATTTCTCATATTATATGTAGATGACATACTTTTGATGGGAAATGATATAGAATTCTTGAACAACATCAAGGCCTACTTGAATAAGAGTTTTTCAATGAAGGACCTTGGAGAAGCTGCTTATATATTAGGCATCAAGATCTATAGATATAGATCAAGACGCCTCATAGGTCTTTCACAAAGCACATACCTTGATAAGATATTGAAGAAGTTCAATATGGATCAGTCTAAGAAAGGGTTCTTGCCTGTGTTACAAGGTATGAAATTGAGCTCAGCTCAATGTCCGACCACGGCAGAAGATATAGAAGAGATGAGTGTCATCCCCTATGCCTCAGCCATAGGTTCTATTATGTATGCCATGCTGTGTACCAGACCTGATGTAAACCTTGCCGTAAGTTTGGTAGGAAGGTACCAAAGTAATCCCGGCAAGGAACACTGGACAGCGGTCAAGAATATCCTGAAGTACCTGAAAAGGACTAAGGAAATGTTTCTCGTTTATGGAGGTGACGAAGAGCTCGCTGTAAAGGGTTACGTCGACGCTAGCTTCGACACAGATCTGGATGACTCTAAGTCACAAACCGGATACGTGTATATTTTGAATGGTGGGGCAGTAAGCTGGTGCAGTTGCAAGCAGAGCGTCGTGGCAGGATCTACATGTGAAGCGGAGTACATGGCAGCCTCGGAGGCAGCACATGAAGCAATATGGGTGAAGGAGTTCATCACCGACCTAGGAATCATACCCAATGCGTCGGGGACAATCAAACTCTTTTGTGACAACACTTGAGCTATTGCACTTGCCAAGGAGCCCAGGTTTCACAAGAAGACAAGACACATCAAGCGTCGCTTCAACTCCATTCGTGAAAATGTTCAAGATGGAGACATAGATATTTGTAAAGTACATATGGACCTGAATGTAGCAGATCCATTGACTAAACCTCTCCCTAGGGCAAAACATGATCAACACCAGAATTCCATGGGTGTTCGATTCATCACAATGTAACTAGATTATTGACTCTAGTGCAAGTGGGAGACTGTTGGAAATATGCCCTAGAGGCAATAATGAAAGCATTATTATTATATTTCCTTGTTCATGATAATTGTCTTTATTCATGCTATAATTGTGTTATCCGGAAATCGTAATACATGTGTGAATAACAGACACCAACATGTCCCTAGTAAGCCTCTAGTTGACTAGCTCGTTGATCAACAGATAGTCATGGTTTCCTGACTATGGACATTGGATGTCATTGATAACGAGATCACATCATTAGGAGAATGATGTGATGGACAAGACCCAATCCTAAACATAGCATAAAGATCGTATAGTTCGTTTGCTAGAGTTTTTCCAATGTCAAGTATCTTTTCCTTAGACCATGAGATCGTGTAACTCCCGGATACAGTAGGAGTGATTTGGGTATACCAAACGTCACAACATAACTGGGTGACTATAAAGGTGGACTACGGGTATCTCCGAAAGTATCTGTTGGGTTGACACGGATCAAGACTGGGATTTGTCACTCCGTATGACGGAGAGGTATCACTGGGCCCACTCGGTAATGCATCATCATAATGAGCTCAAAGTGACCAAGTGTATGGTCACGGGATCATGCATTACGGTACGAGTAAAGTGACTTGCCGGTAACGAGATTGAACGAGGTATTGGGATACCGACGATCGAATCTCGGGCAAGTAACATACCGATTGACAAAGGGAATTGTATACGGGGTTGCTTGAATCCTCGACATCGTGGTTCATCCGATGAGATCATCGTGGAGTATGTGGGAGCCAACATGGGTATCCAGATCCCGCTGTTGGTTATTGACCGGAGAGTCGTCTCGGTCATGTCTGCATGTCTCCCGAACCCGTAGGGTCTACACACTTAAGGTTCGGTGACGCTAGGGTTGTGAAGATATGTATATGCAGTAACCCGAATGTTGTTCGGAGTCCCAGATGAGATCCCGGACGTCACAGGAGTTCCGGAATGGTCCGGAGGTAAAGAATTATATATAGGAAGTGCTATTTCGGCCATCGGGACAAGTTTCGGGGTCACCGGTATTGTACCGGGACCACCGGAAGGGTCCCGGGGGTCCACCGGGTGGGGCCACCTGCCCCAGGGACCACATGGGCTGTAGGGGTGCGCCTTGGCCTATATGGGCCAAGGGCACCAGCCCCAAAAGGGCCCATGCGCCTAGGGTTTGGGGGAAACCCTAAAGGGGGGCGCCCCCTTGCTTGGGGGGCAAGCCCCCCACCCCTTGGCCGCCGCCCCCCTAGGAGATTGGATCTCCTAGGGCCGGCTCCCCCCTAGGCACCCCTATATATAGTGGGGGAGATGGAGGACATCACACCTCAGCCTTTGGCGCCTGCCTCTCCCCTGTTACATCTCTCTCTCGTAGTATAGGCGAAGCCCTGCTACTGTGACGCCCTGCATCCACCACCACGCCGTCGTGCTGCTGGGTCTTCATCAACTTCTCCTTTCCCCTTGCTGGATCAAGAAGGAGGAGACGTCACGCTGACCGTACGTGTGTTGAACGCGGAGGTGCCGTCCGATCGGTGCTAGGATCTTCGGTGATTTGGATCATGTCGTGTACGACTACCTCGTCCCCGTTCTTTGAACGCTTCCGCTCGCGATCTACAAAGGTATGTAGATGCATCCGATCACTCGTTGCTAGATGAACTCATAGATGGATCTTGGTGAAACCGTAGGAAAATTTTTGTTTTCTGCAACGTTCCCCAACATCTTCGTCACGTGCGACCCTGCTAATGTCCGGCACATCTTCACGACCAACTACACCAACTTCCCCAAGGGTGTTGAGTTCGCTGCCATTTTCGACGCCATGGGTGGCAGCCTCTTCACTGTCGATGGCGAAGACGCTGCAACCCAGCGTGGCAAATTGAAGAGCGTGCTTAGCAACCCACAGATGATTGCCAGTATGGAGGCTTGCTGCCGCTACAAGGTGGAGAACATCCTCCTTCCATTGCTCGCCTACATGGCGAGCACCGACGCTCCTTTTGACATGCAAGAACTGATGTCGAGGTTTATGTTTGACCTGGCTACTATGTTTCTCTTTGGTGTGGATCCTGGCCTCCTATCATTAGACAAACCACCCATGGACGTCGTGGTTGCTCTGGACACAGTCATGGAGGTAGGATTTTTCCGGCACGCCATGCCAACCTCTTGCTGGAAATTAATGAGGTAGCTGAACATCGGCCCCGAAAGAAAGCTCTACACAACGCAGAAAGTGCTACGAAAGTTCCTTGTGGAGATTATGGAGAGGAGGAAGATGGAGATGATGGAGAGGAAGATCAACACATGTAATGTTGGTAATGACGAGGAACAATATGGTGTGGATATTATGTCTTCCTACCCAGACTACGTTGACGATGACTTGTCCTATGCCAAGAACATTGGCTACATGCTTGCTGCAAGGGACACAATTGGAACGACCCTGACATGGGTTTTCTACAACCTCGCCCAGAACCCAAACGTTGTGTCAATCATCCGTAGTGAACTCTCACCTATTGCATCATGCAAAGTAGCAGCCAGTGTGGATGCCATGATGATCTTTGAGCCGCATGAAACCAAATCTCTAATCTATCTGAGAGCCGTCTTGTACGAAACTCTTAGGTTGTACCCACCGGGACCTTTAGAGCGCAAGACGGTGGCCGCCGATGATATAATGCCAAGTGGCCATGAGGTGCGCACCGGTGATACCATCCTTATTTCTCTGTACTCCCTGGGGAGAATGGAGGGCGTGTGGGGTAATGACTGTCTCATCTTTAACCCAGATAGGTGGCTCTCGGAAGATGGCAACAATCTGAGGTATGTACCATCTTGGCATTCAACTCGGGCCCAAGGATATGCCTTGGCAAGGAAATTGCGGTTATGCAGATGAAGACCGTCATCGCCTTAGTGTTGTGGAACTTTGATGTGGAGGTGATAGAAGGGCAAAGTATCCAGCCCAAGCCATCTTGTATACTGTCGATGAAAAACGGGCTCATAGTTAAGCTAAAGAAGCGACAGATGTAACATTAGATTCTGGTCATATGTAAACGTACTTACAGACTACCAGAACAATTTTATGTTTCCCACACAGACATATTATTATCATCGAATAATAAAGGGCTCTATGAATAAAAATGTATCTTTCTTTTACGAAAGAGAACCAACTTGTTGGCAGTTATTACCCCGTTGTATGAAACATGAGTCCAAAGGCATCGAGACACGGTGTTTTTCTCCATTGTATGAGACTAGGTATGTGTTAGTACATTTCTATGGAATATAAAAATTGACTTTATAATTGCTTTATTCTGTTAGTAACATGCGTGCAGTGAAAGATGTGCTGCAGTTTAGGACCGCACCGATAGCATCCAATTAGTTGGTCTCCTCGTGAGTGTGTTTATAATTAGCAAGCATAGCCTCTACTAGACCACAACCCCTAGTAGGACAACCCTTACTAGCCCAGTTATAGTCGCATCGGGTAGGGGCCACACAGTTGCAGTGGGGTTGCAAGTCTAGTGGTGGACATGCAACTGGCTAACAATCTTCCTAGGTGCGCATGCGTCTGAGGTGAGACATGTCTAGTTGCATGTGGGTTGTGAAATGTGCATATGCGCATTGGGGGTGGACATTTAACTAACTAGAAGAATGCCCCGCGCGTTGCTGCGGGAGTTTGTATAAAATAAAAAGTGGTATGAACTAATCAACCAAGCTAGTGGCTTTACAATTTCTCCTATAAGGATAATTTGTTTATCAATATTTTTAAAATAAATAAATAAATTTACATCTCTATGTATAAGTGAAGAATTGGATGAAAACAAAACCAAATATGCGTGCATGCGTCACTTTCTTTGATAGTGCTAGTATTGGAGTATGAGCAGCATGCATGCATCAGTTTTTAATTGATTAAAATACTCTTTAGGCATCATTTACTATATGCACCGCATGCATGCGTTGGTGGCTCTTAATGGGTAGATCCAATGGCTAATGTAGTCCCATCGAGTATATCCAACGGCTAAACTAATTCAGGTGATGTGGCTCAAGGAGAAGCAATAGAATTCCTAGTAGTGGGGGCTAACTATTTAGATATAGTAAATTGGCGCAAAAAGAAATTTTCGTTGTTATAGCTTAGGGTTTTGTTTTCACGCTAAGAAAATGAAAACAAAAAGGTAAAAAAAACAAAGCTTCAAAAAAATTTAAAAAAATGTGGCCTAAATACTACTCAAAAGCATTGTGTGTGGGACTAAAAACACATGTATGATTCATTAACAAAAAGTAGTGGTGCTTAAAGAAAAAGAGAAATGGCAGATCTACGGAACCAAAACAAAACAGGGGTTAAAACCCCAAAAGCACACATGGCCCACCTACAACCTTCTGGGCTCGCTACTTCGCTTAGCGACAAACGACAACGACGACAACCTGCAGAGGCGAGAGCTATATCTTGCCCCTTGCAAGAGGACCATCGGTCAGTATGGGGCAGTTTTAGAAGCTTCTCTTGTTTTTTTTTTCAGTGTGTCTATCTCTCAATTTTTTTGGTTTTTTCTTTTTCAATGCTTCTTTACTATTTTTCTTCTGGTTTTTCTGGGTTTTCTTCTTTCTCTTCTTTAATAAATTTTGTAGTTTTATTATATAACTATGGAAACAATTATACATGTTAAACATTTTTCTAATACATGTTGAATATTTTTTACAATACACATGTTTTTATCATTTATTTGAATACGTGCTAAATATTTTCAAATACACATTGAACATTTTTTAATTACACAAAACATTTTTTTTAAACTACACAAACATTTATTTTCCATTCTAAACTTTTTAATAATTGTCATGACCATATTTTTGAAATGTGTGAACATTGTTTTTAAATGCCATGTGTGTTATTTAAATAGTCAGAAATGCCTTTTGTTAATTATGCAAACATTTGGTTACATTGTATATAGTTTAAAAATCCAGATCTTTTTGGAAACGCGTGAACATTTTTGTAAATGTCACAAACTTTCTTATAATGGCACAGAATAATTTTGAACTATGCGAACATTTTCTAAAATTGTATAAACAATTTTTCTAACTTTATGAATACTTTATTGGAATACCTGAACATATTATAAATGTCACATGAAAGTTTTTAAGTTGCATGAAATTTTTTAAAAATATTTCATGACATTTTGAATACATCATAAAGATGTTATCAGATTTAAGTTTTTTTTAACAAGAAATGTGAATAAATAAAAGGAAAAAAGGGGAAAAAAAGAAGTCAGCTTAGGGCGGCATCTAGTTAGCCAGCCGTTTAGTAATCCCAGACTATCGGATCGAACTACCTAAGGGCATGTACAATGGTTGATAAGACAGCCTTATCTTACACCCACCATGCAACTAAGATATGACAATAAAACATGACGTACAATGGGTTATATCTTAGTCTTATCTCTATTCCTAAATTTGTGGTGAGACAAACTATGCTAAGAGATCATCTCTTAACTAAGATAAGACAAAACTCTTTTTTCATTTCTCTCTCCTCCACCTCAGCAATGATAAGGCTAAGATATAACCATTGTACATGCCCTAAGGAATCTTATAGAGTAACTAACTAGGAACGTTATTCCCGAAAAAATATAAAAAAGCCTAACTACGTACTATGTTCCCCTAAAAAAGAACAACTACTTAGTACAAGTACGTACTCTTCCATCAGATCAGGGAAACCCTAAGTTAGCTGCATAGTTATACGCAGGAGATCCTTATCCTTAATTTAAAAAAATAGAGAGTTAACGCCGGTGATCGATGGCCGACGCGGAGCAGCAGCAGGTTGTGGCGGCGGAACCTGAGGAGTGCAGCCGGTCGGCGGTGATCTTCCTCGTGGGCTGCGCCGTGGCCGTGCTCGTCTCCATCGCCATCTCCGTCGCCATCGTCCTCGGGAATCTGTGCGCCTCCATCAGAAGCGGCCACGATGACTACGTTAACGCTCTCAAGCTCGTCGCGCTCACGCTCCTCCTTTGCCTGGCCCTCGGCCTGGCTGCCTGCATCCTCGGCATCCTCATTGCTATGCTCCTTCACCGGCACCACGGATACCCGCAAGGAGAGCGGTTAGTCGACAAGTTGCTTCTACTCTGGTGACCCATACATCAAGCTGTTTTGGCTGGAAGATCAGGCCAGCTAGGTCGTCCATCCATCGTCGTGCTCTGGCCTCTCTGATTGATGACCTGTGTACGTACCTGGGAGAACTAAAGCCATGTTTTTCAGGTTAGGAGTGTTTTTTTTTCGAAAAGGAGATCTCCCCGGGCTCTACATCAGAAAGATGCATACGGCCATCTTATTAACCAAATAATAAAAAGTGCCAACAAGGTTCCACAGTCTCCAGCCAGACAAAAGCAAAGAATAAATGCAGCTCACACAGAGGCTGGCTAAAAATAGATAGGGAAACTAATTGCCTATCCTATTACATGACCGCCATCTAAACCGGTTGAAGATATCCCGAGCTACCATCTCCCAACGGATAGATCCAGTAACCAAATGCTCTCTGGCCTCCATCAGAGTGAGTAGCGACCACGAACGGATCAGTGCCGTAGCTCGGAAAATAACCTGCAAAAAATGAATCCGTGATGTTCTGTTAAAAACCAAATCATTTCTGCAATTCCAGATAGTCCATAACAAAGCGCAAACTCCAACCCGAATATGTCTTGCTAATGCAGGCTCAACCCCATTAAGCCATGTCCCAAATAAAGCATTGACCAAAGTCGGTGGAGTAATATTAAAAGCAATATGGACTTTGGCCAACGGGCAATCAAAGAATAAATGCTTAATCGTCTCATCTCGATCACAGAAACTACACCTAGTAGGTCCTGTCTAATTGCGTTTAATCAAGTTGTTCTTTGTTAAAATAACTTGTTTATGGACAAACTACATAAACACTTTAATTTTTAAAGGAACTTTGACAGCCGAAACATACCTGGAAGTTGGAATAGCATTCGAATTAATAACATCAATATACATTGATTTAACTGTAAATACTCCAGAGCTAGTCAACTTCCAGCGCAATATATCGGGTTGGTGAGAAAGTTGAACCTCCATCAGTCTCCTAACTAGATGGAGCCATTCTTCCCAACGATTGCCCGCTAGCGACCGTCGAAACTGAATATTAAGGGGGACAGATTGGAATACTGTTGCCACGAACACCTCGTGTCGTTGAGCAATCTGATATAAAGACGGATATTGAATGGCTAAAGGTGATTCACCAAGCCAAGTATCCTCCCAGAAACGTGTACTTGTACCGTTTCCAATAACAAATCTCGTCGTATTGAATATAGATTGTTTGACTTTCATTAGTCCTTTCCAGAAGGCGAATCAGTCGGCCTGACTGCGACCTGGGACAATGTTTTAGTCTGGAGGTACTTGTTGCGGAGGATCTGCGCCCACATGGCCTCAGTCCCGGAAGACAGCTTCCATAACCACTTACTAAGAAGGCATCTGTTCTTAATTTCAAGATTTTCAATACCAAGACCCCCTTGGTCTTTCGGTCTACAGATGATGTCCCATTTAGCAAGTCGGTATTTTCTTTTAAGTTCATCACCCTGCCAAAAGAAACGCGATCGATAGAAGTCCAGTCGTTTCCTAACACCAACTGGGACCTCAAAGAAAGATAAGAGAAACATAGGCATACTCGTGAGCACCGAATTAATCAATATCAAGCGGCCTCCGTATGACATGAGCTTACCCTTCCAACAGCTCAATTTTTTCTCAAATCGATCCTCGATGCACTTCCATTCTCTGTTTGTAAGCCTACGATGGTGAATCGGAATACCAAGGTAAGAGAAGGGTAAACTCCCCAACTCGCACCCAAACAATTGCCTGTAAGACTCCTGGTCATCTTTGGCTCTACCAAAGCAGAACAACTCGCTCTTATGAAAGTTAATCTTTAACCCGGTCAATTGTTCAAATAGGCATAACACTAGCTTCATATTTCTCGCCTTGGCCAAATCATGCTCCATAAAGATGATTGTATCATCGGCGTACTGAAGGATGGAAACACCTCCCTCAACAAGATGAGGTACCAACCCACCCACTTGACCAATCTCCTTAGCCCTTCCTATCAAAATTGCTAACATATCCACCACAATGTTAAACAGGATAGGGGACATCGGATCTCCTTGTCTTAGGCCTTTATGTGTCTGGAAGTAATGACCTATGTCGTCATTCACTTTAATTCCCACACTCCCTTTTTGCGTAAAGGACTCGACCTGTCAGCGCCAGGCTTCATCAAAACCTTTCATACGCAGTTCCTGTTGGAGGAATGGCCACTTAACCTTATCGTACGCTTTTTCGAAATCCACCTTAAAAATTACTCCATCTAATTTTTTGGAATGGATTTTATGGAGCGTTTCATGAAGAACAACCACCCCTTCAAGGATGTTCCTGTCCGACATGAAAGCAGTTTGGGATTGCTGCACCACAGACTGCGCAATCTGTGTGAGCCTATTAGTCCCGACCTTGGTGAAGATTGTGAAACTAACATTGAGGAAGCAGATCGGTCTGAACTGCTCAATCCTCACAGCATCCGTTTTCTTCGGGAGCAATGTGATAGTTCCAAAATTCAAGTGAAATAAATGAAGCTGTCCAGAGAATAAATCATGAAACATCGGTAGTAAATCCCCCTTAAAAATATGCCAGCACTTTTTATAGAACTCAGCCGGGAACCCATCCGGACCGGGAGCCTTATTATTTTTCATTTATGCAATAGCATCTAACACCTCCTTTTCTGAGAACGGGGCAACCAGGATATCATTATCAGCAGCAGACAATTGAGGCACGTCCTCGATCCTGGACTCATCGAGGGACACACAATTGTCCTCCGGCGGTCCAAATAACTGTCTATAGTATTCGATAATATATGTTTTGAGATTATCCTGACCTAAAATAGTACCCTCATCCTGCTCTAGCTGAAAGATCCGCTTCTTTCTGTGCTTACCATTAGCAATGAAGTGAAAGAATTGAGTGTTCGCGTCCCCTTGGACTACTTTGTGGACCTTGGCACGCAAAGCCCACTTCAATTCTTCTTGAGTGTTTAGGGACCATGCTTATGATCTCTATAAAATAAGCTGGTTGAACACCATTGGAGATGACTTCTTTTATTTGTACTATGTAATAATGGACTTGGTTTGTGGTGACTCTTCACAATGCTTCTGCTCTGGTGACCCATCTGTGCGATGGCGGAAACGTCTTAGCCGGTGTGGGCGACGTGTGCGTGTTAATATAGCAGGGGCGCACTTTCCTGTACAACGCATACAAGTTGTTGGAGATTACAACTTGGAGAGATACATCTTGGAGAGAAAGAAAGATAACTAGATAAAGATAAACCTTAACAACCTAGTCTATCTTAACAGGACTCCTAAAAACCTACGCATAACAATATGGTGCGGCAGATGATGCGTGTTTGACATCTCCTTAATCACAACTTCATCAAGTTGAGATTATGTTTAAAATTTTCAAAGCTTCTCACATGCAAAGTCTTTGTAAATCCATCTGCAAGCTGATCTTTGGAGTGAACAAAGCGGATATCCAGTTTCTTTTGAGAAACTCTCTCTCTCTCTGTTATACGTAAATACGTATTGTAACTCTTATACAATTGTACTTGTACTCAATGAGGTTTCCCCTCTATATATATATTGTCGTGGCCGACCCTAGAGGTGTCGAAGCCCACAATACCCAAAACCCTTTGCATAACATGGTATCAGACACGATCTCGCGATCCTGACCTAGCCGCCACGCCGACCCCATGTTGTCTTCCGCTGACTCCTCGGCGGCCGCCTCCGCTGCCCTCTCCGGCGCGGCCACCATGGCTGCTCTCACCGGCGCGACAACTATGCCTGCTGCCGCCACCGAGTTCTTTGCTTCCACCGAGTTCTCGGCTCCTCTCTCGCTCGCCGATCCCATCGGATCGGGCGCGCCTGTCGTCGGTCCGACGGCCCATGTGCCGCCGTTCCTGTCCACTCTCCTCCAAGGAGGACCTGCATCTACCCCCCTGATGACCAGATCGACGGGGGCCTTGTTCTCCGGGTCGACCTCTTCGGCTCCTCCCGGATCGCCGGCATTGCGACCCAACTACGGCGCGCTGGCGCCCTACGCGCCGCCGCCGTATGTGTACGATCCTGCTACCTATGGCGCTTTCTACGGCCCCCCTACAGCGCCCCCTACGGCGTGCCCTATGGCGCTCCCTACGACGTCGACTATGGTGTTGGACAGGGCGCCCCTCCTGGTGCTGGCTATGGTGCTTTGTACGGCTCCGGCTACACGGCGTTCCCCCGGCTACCGTCTCCTCCACCACCGGTTCCCCCGGCTGTACTGCAGTCTTCACTCGCGGTGGATGTCGCCTCTTCTAGTGCTCCTGTTGTGCCGCCCTACAACTTTGCCCTCGACGTCATCACGACTCCGCTGTTCTACTTCAGCAACCTTCTCCCGGTTAAACTGAAGATGGACAACTATTTGTTCTGGCGTGCGCAGATTCTTCCCCTCCTCCGTAGTCACTACCTGCAGGGTTTTGTGGATGGAACTTTTCCATGCTCCTCGCCGGATCATCATATGTACCGGCCGTGGATTGCTCAAGATCAAGCGATTTTTCGGGGATTCAGTCCTCTCTCACCGAGGGCGTTGCCGGCTTGGTGCTTTTTGCTACTACATCTCATGAGGTGTGGAGTGCGCTGGAGTCTAGCTTCTCCGCCCAATCCTCATCTCAGCATATGGCTCTTTGTACTCATCTCAATGAGACCCGCAAGGACCATCACTCCGTCACCGTTTTCTTCAACAAAATCAAGCGCCTTGCTGATCAGCTCGCCTCTATCGGTGAGCCCCTTCGTGACACGGAGTTTACTATGTATGTCCTCCAAGGTCTCGATGCCGACTATGATTCTCTTGTGGAGGTGATCCCAGAACGCAAGGTTCCCATCAAGCCGCAGGAGCTCTTTCAGCGCCTACTCTCGACGGAGCAGCGCCTCGCCAGTCGCCATCCGGATGAGACCCCCTCGGTCAATGCCGCTGTCCGTGGCTGGAAGGGGGGGTGCCCGTCCTGGTGCCCGTCCTGCTTCTCCTACAACTGCTTCGACCCCTCTTCCGGGAGGCAAGGGCGCCGCGTCACCTGCTGCACCTACCCATTCACGTCCCACCATCGCCATCGAGAACGGGCGCCCATGTGCCTGTTGCGCCGCTTGTGGAGCTGCTGCACCCTGCCAGTTGTGCGGAATCCCTCGCCATGCTGCGTCTCGCTGTCATCGTCGTTTCCAACCTGATTTTCTTGGTCTTGGCAATAACGGTAAAGGCAATGAGCGTCAAGTTAACATGACACAGCAGCAAGGGAAGACTCAGTTTTATAATATTGATCCCACCTGGTACATGGATACTGGCGCTACTGATCACGTGACAAACGAACTGGACAAGCTTGCTATGCGTGAGGCTTACCACGGGCCTGACAAGGTTCACACAGCAAATGGGGCAAGTATGCACATCTCTCATATTGGTCAGACATATCTTCTTACACATACATCTAGGCAGTTGCGTCTTAAGAATGTTCTTCGCGTCCCCACTGTTGCCCGTAATTTGCTACCTGTTCCTAAACTTACTTATGACAATAACATGTTTTGTGAGTTTCACCCCTTTGATCTTTTTATCAAGGACTGGGCTACGTGGGACATACTTCTTAGAGGTCGACTTCACCATGGACTATATGCGCTTGATGTGCCGCCATCTGTCTCTCCAGCTGTCTCCCAAGTCTTCAATGGTGTTCGAGTGTCCCCGTCACAATGGCACTCTCGTCTTGGCCATCCTGCCACACCCATTATCCGCCATGTTCTTCATCGTCATGAGCTACCGTCTGTGTCTAGTAATAAAGATGTTTCAGTTTGTGATGCTTGTCAGCAGGGCGAAAGGGTCATCAGTTACCTTTTCCTATTTGTAGTCATGTAGTCAAAACTCCTCTTGAGATTGTGTTTTCCGATGTTTGGGGTCCTGCCCAGATGTCTGTTAGTGGTTATGAGTACCATGTCAGTTTCATTGATGGTTATAATCGTTTTACTTGAATTTATCTTCTTTAACTCAAGTCTGATGCGTTCGATGTTTTTCTTAAATTCCAAACACATGTCGAGCGTCTTCTACAACACAAAATTATTCATGTACAGTCGCATTGGGGGGTGAGTACCACAATCTAAGTACTTTCTTTGAGAAACTTGGGATTTTGCATCGTGTGTCTTGTCCTCATACACATCAGCAGAATGGTTCAACTGAATCGTAAGCATCGTCATATTGTTGAGACTGGTTTGACCTTACTAGCTCATGCTTCTGTTCCCTTTTGTTTTTGGAGTGACGCTTTTACTACATCATGTTTTCTTATAAATAGACTTCCTTCGCGGCTCCTTGGCATGAAAACTCCGCTTGAACTCTTGCTTCATGAGACTCCCGATTACACTTTTCTTAAAGTCTTCGGTCGTGCATGTTGGCCGCATCTCCGTCCTTACAATAGTCGCTTGAGTTCCGTTCTAAAAAAATGTGTCTTCCTTGGGTACAGCTCGTTGCACAAAGGTTATAAATGCCTTCATATTCCAACAAATTATGTGTATATCTCGCGTGATGTTGTCTTTGATGAGCATGTCTTTCCTTTTTCTAATCTTCCAACTTCTGTCACCACATCTCCTGTATCATTGCATTCATCTCCTTTATTGCCTGACCAATTTGTAGATGCTGCACACTCACCTCTTTTGTTGTCTAACCATGGTACAGGAACTAGTAGAGGTGCTCGACTTGTTCTCCTGGATGATCCACCTGCAGATCCTACGGCTACTTCGACGGATCACGTCGATCATGCCGCTACTGCTCCCTGCATGCGGCATGCAGGGTCTCCTGCGCCCGCGCCTACTGCGCGCTCGGATCCGCCCCCGACAGCGGCGACCCTGCCCGCGACGAGTCACGTCGATCACGCGGTCGCGCCTCCCTGCATGGGCCATGCAGGGTCTCCCACGCCCGCACCCGCCCTGCGCTCGGACCCGGCTCCGTCAGCGCTGGACTCACCCGTGTCCCCTGGCTCGGGCTCGCCTATGTTGACTGGGCCGGCCTCGTCTGTGTTGTTCGGACCGGCAATGCCCTTGTCGGCTGGGATGCCTCCTGCCAGCCCGCCTTCGTCACCGTCGCCTGTGCGGTCGCCAAATGCTGGCCGCACCCTGCTGCTACCACCACCTGCCATGTCTTCACCTCCGGAGACGCGGGTCTCTCCGTCTACATCGACGGCTCCTACATCAACTGCTCCTGTTGTTCATCGTCCACACACTCGCAGCAAGAGTGGCATTGTTCTTCCGCGTAAACGCACCGATGGCATGGTTGCATGGCTCGCGGCATGTATGGCTCATTCTGACACCGATTCTACTGCTGAACCCCGTCACTATCAGGCAGCTATGGTATCCCTCACTGGCACTCTGCGATGGAACAAGAATATCAGGCATTGCTAATGGTGCGTGGCGTCTTGTTCCTCCGCAGAGTGGTGTCAACATTATTGATTCAAAGTGGGTATTCAAAGTCAAGCGACATGCTGATGGCTCTATTTAACGGTATAAGGCTCGTCTTGTTGCTCGTGGGTTCAAACAACGTCAAGGTCTTGATTATGAGGATACTTTCAGCCCCGTGGTCAAACCCACGACTATTCGTCTGCTATTGTCTCTTGCTGTTACTCGTGGATGGTCTCTTCGACAGTTGGATGTTCAGAATGCCTTTCTTCATGGTGTTCTTGACGAAGAGGTTTATATGCGCCAGCCTCCTGGTTTTGTTGATCCTGCTCGCCCGCAGCATTTGTGTCGCTTGGTAAAGGCTCTTTATGGTCTTAAACAGGAGCCTCATGCTTGGCATGCGCGTCTTGGTGCTGCCCTCCGTGCACACGGTTTTGTTCCCTCGACAGCTGATACGTCCTTCTTCATGCTACAATGTCCTACTGTCACTATGTACTTGCTGGTGTATGTAGATGACATCATATTGATCAGCTTGTCGGGTTTTGCTGCGGATCGTCTTGTTTCTGCTTTGAGTGGTGATTTTGCTATTACAGATCTTGGCCGGCTTAATTATCTCCTTGGTTTGGGGGTCTCTCATTCTGATGCTGGATTGACTCTCACTCAGCAGAAGTACTCTCTGGATTTGCTTCGTCGTGCTGGAATGCTTCAGTGTAAGCCTGCTACTACTCCCATGTTGGCTACTGATCGCCTCTCTGCACTTGATGGTACTCTTCTTTCTTCGGATGAGGCTACTACGTATTGCAGTATTGTTGGTGGCTTACAGTATTTGACCATTACTCGTCCTGATATATCCTATGCGGTTAACAGTGTGTGCCAGTTTCTTCATGCTCCTCGGGATACTCACTGGATAGCTGTGAAACGCATTCGGCGCTATGTTCGATTGACTGCTGCTCTGGGCCTGCATCTTCGGCCTACCCCTTTTGGTGGTCTCTCGGCATTTTCTGATGCAGATTGGGCTGGTAGTCTAGATGACAGGCGATCTACGGGGGGATATGCAGTGTTCTATGGTCCTAATTTGATCGCCTGGAGTGCTCGTAGACAAGCTACAGTGTCTCGTAGTAGTACTGAAGCTGAATACAAAGCAGTTGCCAATGCCACCACTGAGCTTATTTGGGTTCAGTCTTTGCTTCGAGAGCTGAGAATTTCTCAGAATCATCCACCTGTTCTTTGGTGTGACAACATCGGTGCTACATACCTTTCTTTGAATCCGGTTTTTCATGCCCGAACGAAACACATTGAAGTTGACTATCACTTTGTGAGAGAACGAGTTTCGCAGAGGTTGCTTCAGATCAAGTTCATCCCTTCGAAAGATCAACTTGCTAACATCTTCACGAAGCCGTTGCCACTACCTCAGTTTGAGGGTTGTCGTCGCAATCTTAATCTTCTGAATTCTTCAGATCACGGTTAAGGTTGAGGGAGGGTGTTAGACTTGTAGTTATATGTAAATACTATTGTAACTCTTATACAATTGTACTTGTACTCAATGAGGTTTCCCCTCTATATATATATTGTCGTGGCCGACCCTAGATGTGTCGAAGCCCACAATACCCAAAACCCTTTGCATAACACTCTCAAACAAAGTGAAAATCTATTTCAATATGTTTTTTCCTTGCACGAAAAACTAGTTTGACAGAGAAATAAGTTGCACCAAGGTTATCACACCAGACATGGAGCTGGTGTGTTCTTTATGCCCAGTTCTTCTAGCATGGATTGAACCCATATAATTTCATCTGTAGCATTCGTCAGTGCTTTATATTCTGCCTCTGTGCTAGATCTAGAAACAGTAGCCTGTTTTCGAGCACACCATGAGATTACATTTGGTCCAAAAAAGATTGCAAAACCATCAGTGGAGCGCCTGTCATCCAGGCATCCTGCCCAATCAGAGTCATATACACTGGTAGAAAAAGGGCCTATAGTCCCGGTTCGTAAGGGCCTTTAGTCCCGGTTCAGGAACCGGGACTAAAGTGTCGGTACTAATACCTCCACCCTTTAGTCAGGCCCTCCACGTGGGCAGTGCGCAGAGCCCAGTCAGGAGACCCTTTGGTCCCGGTTGGTGCCACCAACCGGGACCAAAGGGTCTCCTGACTGGGCTCTGCGCACTGCCCACGTGGAGACCCTTTGGTCCCGGTTGGTGGCACCAACCGGGACCAATAGGCATCCACGCGTTAGCACTTCTGTGGCTGGGTTTTTTGTTTTTTTTTGAAGGGGGGGGGGTTGGGGGTTTTAGGGGGTTAATTTAGGTGTTTCATATATTGTGTTAGCTAGTTATAATTAATAGAGAGAAGTGTCCTCTGTTATGTCTGTGCTTGGTCGACGCTACGTACTATACGTACGTATATAGAGAGGACTAGACACGTTAGCTAGCTAGTAAGCAAACGAAGGAAACAGAAGATCGTCATGAACATATATGCATATATACAGAGAGAAGTGATATCGACCACCTCTCCTTCTCCGAGAGATTGGTCGAACAACAAGTTCTCGTATATCTATCTGACACTACCGGCTACATATATACAGTAATTATCTATTACAAATATAATCATACGGACTCAGGGTTAACATAGAATTCTCCGTCTTCAGGGATCACGTGGTCAAGAAAGAATGCCGCCAATTCCTCTTGAATTCCTCGCATGCGAGTTGGTGCTAGGAGTTCATCCCGCTTCCGAAACATCTAATTTAAAGAAGGGGGTCAATACATATACATATGAATGAATGAAACTCAACACAAATGATGGTAATAAAATAAAATTGTGAATGTTGTTATTTACGTACTGCATATTGTTCGTCAGTGTAGCACCGCTCACAGGTCGTGTGGCGGATGGACTCGCAAACATAGTAACCACAGAAATCATTCCCTTATTCCTGCCACAACCACTTTACAAGAAATAGAGGTTAATCAAACTGATAAGCAAGAATGCCAAATGGTATTGATGAAACTAGCGCTTGAATGACTAGTAGATGCGCTTAAAATGCTACTATAGCTAGTACTTACTTTCGGGTGTCTAAATTGCAGCTCCTTCGGCAGTCCCGGAGCTTTTCTGGTGAATTTTCTCCAAACCCTGCCGGACAAAGAAAACAATTACTTGATATATCAGGAAATGAACAAAGTTCCTGATATGGTGGATAATGATCGATTTAATTTACTTCTCGAGTATTTGAGTCATGTCTGCATAGTCCTTGGGATCTTTTCGTCTTGAGTCTAAGACAGTTACTAGTCCCTGCTCAAGCTTAATATGTAGGAGAATATAGTGGAAACTGCACACGCATGCATAACTCATCAATTACATTACTATAACCTTGACTAATATATAAGGGAAACCGAATACGCACAAGACAGTAACACTCACTTGAAGTTGTAAGGAAAGAGTATTATATCTTTGTTTTGATTTATTATCAACGATTCTAGCATGCTGGCCTCGGTTTCTGCGGCATGAAATTTAACCTGAGTTGCATCTATGAGATTTGTGTTAATGAACCCAATATCACCGACTTGTCTTTTCTTCAATTCGATGATCTTCAATCTGCATAATATAGTGAGGATGATTATAAATACATGCAATGAAAGAGCTAAGCTATATAGAGAAACTTAATGACAGAAGTAGTACTACTTACAGACAGTAGCAGGTGACAGTTGCTTTATCGAGGGCCAATTGATTGAAGAACTGATAGAACTCCTCAAATGGAACAGGCAACAGATCAATTCCAACGAGGTCATGCTCCGGTTTAACTCTCGCATACAAAGTACTCCTCCCCCCAGAGTCTCTGCAGATTTTCAAGTACCAATCATGCAATCTTCGCATCATCGTTGATAGAGATCTTTCATCTTTGACGAGAGGCTTCCCGTACTCGTATCTTTGTATCTGCACGTCCATGGGGTCATAATGTACTTCGTCGGGCAGGTAATCTGCAGGATTGCTATAACCAGGCACCATCCTCGGATCATTATCGATGTTGTGGCTAGGCACCTTGAGCGGGGGGCACGATTGCTTCGCTTGTTCGCCGAGCTGGGCAATTTGTTTCCTAGCTCGTCGTTGTTTCAGCCTTTGATCACTGACAGTACTTCCCGACCGCTCCGCTTCGGCAAATTCCTTTCCAATAATGCGGTCATAGTTTCCTTTCGGCGAATCAGACTTCGGTGGTTTTGTCAGGGCAGCCAGAGTGCGCTTCACTTTCACCCGATCTACCTTCTCCTCCGGAGGTGGATGTTTCTTTGCTTTCACCCCTTCAAAGAATTTCTTCACTTCTTCTCGCGCGATCTCGGCGTTCTCCTCCTGGGTCCTCTCGTATGGTAACTTCTCTGGAGTCTTCAGAGAAGGACCAAATCTGTATGTCCTCCCGCCTCTGGTTGTACTGCTAGACGCCGACCGAGCAGACGTAGCGGTTGTCTTCTTTACTTGCTTAAGCGGCGGAGGAGAAGGACTACGACGCGCTGGAGCAGCTGGAGCGGCAGCAGGTCTCTTCCGCCCTTGCTGACGAGGCGGAGAAGGAGGAGGCGGGCTGCTCGGGCGCGTCGGCGCAGGCGGAGAAGGAGGCGGAGTGCCGCCGCGCGCCGGAGAAGGAGCCGGCCGAGGCCCTGATCGTCACTCGCCGGAGGAGGAGGAGGCGGTGGAGGTGGAGTGCCCTGACTCGCCGGAGGAGGAGGAGGAGGCGGTGGCGTCCAGTTCGTAAGGTTGATGAGGTCCTTCCGCCATAGGCATGGAGTCTTCAGAGCAGACCCCAGCCGAGTCTCCCCTTCACCGGTAGGGTGGTCAAGCTGGAGGTCCTCAAATCCTTCCGTTATCTCATCCACCATCACCCTAGCATATCCTTCTGGAATCGGCCGACAGTGTAAAGTTGCGCCGGGTTCAGTAGGATAAACAGAGCCAACAGCCGCCTTGACCTTCAAATTCATCCATTGCGTCATAAGGTGGCAATTTTGAGATTCCGTGATAGCATCCACGGGATAGCTGGCAGGAGCCGTCAAGGCATGCTCTAGCTGAAGCAGCTCGGTGGAAGCCACGCTGCTTCTGCGCTGAGATGGCGGGGTAGCTTCGGGGGAGGCTTCGGCAGTACGTTTGCTGCGATTTGCTTCTCGTTCCTCTATCGCGTCCACCCTTGCTTGCAGCGCCTGCATTTGGGTCTGCTGCACTTTTTTCCTCCTCTCATGGGATTTGTAACCGCCTGCGTCCGGAAACCCAACCTTCCACGGAACGGAGCCTGGCGTGCCTCGTGTCCGTCCAGGGTGCTCAGGATTCCCGAGGGCCATTGTGAGCTCGTCGTTCTCTCTGTCTGGAAAGAACCTCCCTTCCTACGCTACTTCGATATACTGCTTAAGCTTACTGACTGGTATGTCCATTTGATCGTTCGTCCAAATGCACTTCCCTGTTTCAGGGTCCAGGGTTCCGCCAGCCCCGAAGAACCAAGTCCGGCAACGGTCTGGCCAGTTATTTGTCTCTGGTTCGATCCCTTTATGAACCAGATCATTCTCACTCTTGGACCACTTAGGCCGGGCTACGAGGTAGCCACCTGACCCCGTGCGATGGTGAAGCTTCTTCTTCGCAGCATTTTGCTTGTTTGTCGCCGACATCTTCTTACTCTTTTCTGATGTCTTGTGGGCCACAAATGCGGGCCAGTGATCTCTGATCTTCTCATATCTGCCCTTGAATTCTGGTGTCTCATTTTTTTCGACAAACTTATTCAGCTCTTTCTTCCACCTCCTGAATAGTTCTGCCATCCTCTTCAGAGCAAAAGACTTGATTAATTTCTCTTTAACTGGGTTCTCTGGATTATCCTCAGGCGGTAGGGTGAAATTTGACTTCAGCTCAGTCCAAAGATCATTTTTCTGCATATCATTGACATAAGACACCTCGGGGTCTTCTGTACCTGGCTTAAACCATTGCTGGATGCTTATCGGGATCTTGTCCCTAACCAGAACCCCGCACTGAGCAACAAATGCGCTCTTTGTCTGGAGGGGTTCAATAGGTTGGCCGTCGGGCGCGATTGCTATGATCTCAAACTTTTCATCCGAGCTCAACTTTTTCTTCGGGCCTCGTCTCTTTACCGAAGTTGTGCTCGATTCGGAGGGCTAGAAAAAAGAACAAAGACTTAATTAATATGTGTACATACCAAAACAATGAATGCATCAATCAGCTAGTCAGCATAGGCTTAACTAATATATATACCTGGCCGGACTCGGTTCGGTCACCGGAGCCGTCATCACGGTCTCCTTCTTGCACCGGCATTGGGTCACCGGAGCCGTCCTCATGTTCTTCTTCTTGCACCGGCATTAGGTCACCGTAGCCAGCTTGTTCACCCTCTCCTTCCAGACCATCGGTTTCGTTGAGAAACAACGAGATGACATCACTTCCTTCTGCGATTATGTCCCTCAACAACGCTTCTTTTGTTGCTTCGTCTAGGGCGGTGTCCATAGTTTCTACAAATATTTACAACATGGCAATTATTATTCAAACATGACAGATGGATATATTAGTGCCAAACGTAAAACTAGCTACCTAATCATAGTAAGCTATCGGGAGGGGGTATATATCGACAACGACGACACTACATCTATGTCCCTCGACGACCCTCGTTCCCGATAAAAAAAAGAGGAAGAAGAAGAAATATAAGAGGAGAAGAAAGAATAGAGGAGAAGATCTCCTCTATTCTTTCTTCTCCTCTTTTTTTCTTCTTCCTCTTATTTTTTTATCCTCTTCTTCCTCTCATGTTCGATAGGATCGCCGAGGGGTCGGGAGGTTGCCTAGTGTCTCAGGATTCAACAAAACCATGTCTTCATCATTAGGCGAAAGTAACATGTGCATGATGGTATGAAGCTCTTCAAAGTTGTTCTGGAACGGACTCCCAGATAGGATAATCCGCCTTTTGGTACAAAGTTCAGCAAGAGCCTTCCGAATATCGCTACTTGGAAGGCCTTTGCTGAATTGGTACCAAAAGGCGGATTATTCCCATCCGGGACTCCATTCCAAAACAACTTTGCAGAACATCGCACCAACATGCCCTGGTTACTTCCGGCTAATGATGAAGGCATGGATTTCTTCAATACTTTGACACTAGGAAACCTCTCTCTACTTCCGGCTAATAAGAATAAGAAGAAGAAGAATAATAAGAAGAAGAAAAGAAGAAAAAAAAGAGGAGAATAAGAAAGGAATAGTGGAGAAAAGAGAAAATAGAATATATTCTATTTTGTCTTCTTCTCCACTATTCCTTTCTTCTTCTCCTCTTCTTTTTCTTCTTTTTTCTTCTTCTTATTTATTTCTCCTCTTCTTTTCGGTAGAGGAAACCCTAAATAGCTAGCAAGTATCGTGGGTGTGAGATACATGTGGCCTTCGGTGTCGGACACTACATCCACGTCCCACAAGTGACGTGGGCGTCGAAGCCCGCGCCACTTGTGGGATGTGGGTGTAGTGTCCGACACCGACGGTACATGTATCTCACACCGACGATACTTTCTATTTAGGGTTTCTTCTCTACCGCTCCTCGACCTCTCGACAACCCTCGTTCCCGATAAAATAAAGAGGAAGAAGAAGAAGAAAAAAGAAGAAAAGAAAGAATAGAGGAGAAGACTTCCTCTTCTTCCTCTCCTCTTCTTCTCCCTCTTCTTCCCCTTCTTCCTCGCCTCTCTCATGAATGTCCGACGTTCTCGACCCCCCCCCATGTGTCGAAGAAAAAAAGAAGAAAAAAAAGAAGAAAAAAAAGAAGAAAAAGAAGAAGAAAAAGAAGAGGAGAATATTCATCATTTTACTTTTCCTTATTTCTCTACTTATTTTCCTTTTCCTTATTTTACTTTTTCCTCTCCACTAACATCATCATATATATGAAAAAATGCATATATGAAAAAAACATCATCATATATATCATCTATCATCTATGAACAAAAATATTCCTAGATACATAAAAAATTTCTACAAATGATAATAACCTAAAAAAATCATATGATCATCTATGAACAAAAAAAACATCATTTGATCATCTATCATCTATGAACAAAAAAAAATCATCATTTGATCATCTATCATCTATGAACAAAAATATTCATCATTTGATCATCTATCATCTATAAACAAAAATATTCCTAGATACATAAAAAAATTCTACAAATGAAAATAACCTAAAAAAATCATATGATCATCTATGAACAAAAAAATCATCATTTGATCTTCTGTCATGCATCTATGAACAAAAAAATCATCATTTGATCTCTATCATCTATATATGAACAAAAATTTGCAAAGGGGATGGCGCCGGCGGCCGGACCAAGCTAAGGAGAGGTCGGCGGCGAGGATGGTGTCGGGGCAGGGGCGCGGGCGACGGCGAGGGCGGGCTGGGGCGGCGCGCGGGCGACGGCGACGGGGGCGGGCCGGGGCGGCCGCCTCGGGGCAGGGGCGGGCCGTGGCAGGGGCCCGGGCGACGGCGAGGGCGCGGGCGACGGCGGGCGATGGCGGGCGACGGCGAGGGCGCGGGCGACGACGGGCACGGGCAAAGCGACGGCAACGGCGGGGCAGCCTGACGGCGTCGTCGGGGCGAGCTCGGGCAGCCTGGCAGCGTCGTCGGGGCGGGGAACTGGCGATGAAATCTGAAAAAACGCTAAGTCTCTGCTTATATAGAAAAGGCTTTGGTCCCGGTTCGTGGCACAAACCGGGACCATTGCCCCCCTTTAGTCCCGGTTGGTGCCACCAACCGGGACCAAAGGCCAATTTTCGGCAGCCCAAAGGGCGGGAAGCGGCGGCCTTTTGGTCGCGGTTGGTGGCACCAACCGGGACTAAAGGGGGGCATTGGTCACGGTTTGTGCCACAACCGTGACCAATGCTCCCTTTAGTCCCGGTTGGTGCCACCAACCGGGACCAATGCCCTTGTGCTGCCCGCGCCCATAAGTTTAGTCCCACATCGCTAGTTGACAGCGCCCGGCACTGGTTTATAAGCTCTGCTGCCTCCTCCCTCTCGAACTCCTCTGAATAGCAGGCCTATGGGCCTAATTTGACACTGCTTTGCCTGTGGGCCTATTGGGCCTTCTGCGGGCCTGAATCCTGGCCCATGTAGGGTTTCTAGTCGTATTCAGGCCGTGGAGGCCCAGTAGGTGGCATTTTTTTTGGTTTTTTCTTTTTTATTTCTATATTTTTTGGTTTTTATTTTTTTATTTCTACTTAAAACTAAATACTTACAGTTTTTTAGTGATTTCTTTTTGCTTTTAGGTCACAAAAATTATAAACTTTCTGTTAGTGCCATTAGTTTTAAATTTTAAATAGTTTAAATTTGAATTTTTAAAAATTTGTGTGAATCACTAGTTTATGAATAACTTTACTATAAAATTAGAATTTTTTTCTATTTATTTTTTATTTCTACTTAAAACTAAATACTTACAGTTTTTTAGTGATTTCTTTTTGCTTTTAGGTCACAAAAATTATAAACTTTCTGTTAGTGCCATTAGTTTTAAATTTTAAATAGTTTAAATTTAATTTTTAAAAATTTGTGTGAATCACTAGTTTATGAATAACTTTACTATAAAATTAGAATTTTTTTCTTCTTTGCTATTTATTTTTATGAATCACTAGTTTGTGAATCACTAGTTTATTTCTATTTAAAATTAGAATAACTTTACTATTGATTTTAGGTCACACAAATTATATTCTTTTTGCTATTGAAGAATATTATATTTTTATTTTAGTTGATCATAACATAATATTTTAATTGATTGTTTTTATTTTCATAAAAGTTTTGTAGTTCATTCTGTTTGCTATTAATTCATTCTTTGAGCTAAATGACTCTGAAATTGGAAAGCATTTCAAAATGAACTCTGAAAAGGTTGAAAGTTGGCATGGTATCATCATTTCACCCACATAGCATGTTCCAAAAAGTAGAGAGGGTTACGACAAAAACTTGATGCACTTCGTGTACAAAATGGACAATCACTTTCGAAGTATCAAAGTTTCGAACCATAAGACATGAAAGCATTTCAAATGAACTCTGAAAAAGTTGAACGTTGGGATGGTATCATAATTTCACCCACATAGCATTTGCTTATTGCGGGACAAAGTCTTCACTTTTTCTTCGCTTGTGTCATTTGCTTATTGCGCCGTAACCATGGATAATCTTCATTGTTTATCAGGATGCTTGGGTCAGCCTTGACATTGAAGGGAGGAATTTCATGAAACTTTTCATAATCTTCAGACATGTCTGTCTTGCCGTCCACTCCCAGGATGTCCCTTTTTCCTGAAAGAACTATGTGGCGCTTTGGCTCATCGTATGATGTATTCGCTTCCTTATCTTTTCATTTTCTCGGTTTGGTAGACATGTCCTTCACATAGATAACCTGTGCCACATCATTGGCTAGGACGAACGGTTCGTCAGTGTACCCAAGATTTTTCAGATCCACTGTTGTCATTCCGTACTGTGGGTCTACCTGTACCCCGCCGCCTAACAGATTGACCCATTTGCACTTAAACAAAGGGACCTTAAAATCAGGTTCGTAGTCAAGTTCCCATATGTCCACTATGTAACCATAATATGTGTCCTTTCCGCTCTCGGTTGCTGCATCAAAGCGGACACCGCTGTTTTGGTTGGTGCTCTTTTGATCTTGGGCGATCGTGTAAAATGTATTCCCATTTATCTCGTATCCTTTGTAAGTCAATACAGTCAAAGATGGTCCCCTGGACAACAAGTACAACTCATCACAAACTGTGTTGTCACCTCTGAGACGTGTTTCCAACCAACTGCTGAAAGTCCTGATGTGTTCACATGTAATCCAGTCGTCGCACTGCTCCGGGTGTTTGGAGCGCAGACTGTTCTTGTGTTCATCGACATACGGGGTCACCAAGGTAGAGTTCTGTAGAACTGTGTAGTGTGCTTGAGACCAAGAATATCCGTCCCTGCATATTATTGAGTCTCTTCCCAGAGTGCCTTTTCCAGTCAGTCTCCCCTCATACCGCGATTTAGGGAGACCTATCTTGTTAAGGCCAGGAATGAAGTCAACACAAAAACCGATAACATCCTCTGTTTGATGGCCCATGGAGATGCTTCCTTCTGGCCTAGCGCGGTTACGGACATATTTCTTTAGGACTCCCATGAACCTCTCAAAAGGGAACATATTGTGTAGAAATACGGGCCCCAGGATGACAATCTCGTCGACTAGATGAACTAGGACGTGCGTCATGATATTGAAGAAGGATGGTGGGAACACCAGCTCGAAACTGACAAGACATTGCGCCACATCACTCCTTAGCCTTGGTACGATTTCTGGATCGATCACCTTCTGAGAGATTCCATTGAGGAATGCACATAGCTTCATAATGGCTAATCGAACTTTTTCCGGTAGAAGCCCCCTCAATGCAACTGGAAGCAGTTGTGTCATAATCACGTGGCAGTCATGAGACTTTAGGTTCTGAAACTTTTCTCTGGCATATTTATTATTCCCTTTATATTCGACGAGAAGCCAGTCGTGACCTTCATACTGAGCAGGCATTCAAAGAAGATTTTTTTCTCTTCTTTTGTAAGAGCGTAGCTGGCAGGACCTTTATACTGCTTCGGAGGCATGCCGTCTTTTTCGTGCAAACGTTGCAGGTCCTCTCGTGCCTCGGGTGTATCTTTTGTCTTCCCGTACACGCCCAAGAAGCCTAGCAGGTTCACACAAAGGTTCTTCATCACGTGCATCATGTCGATTGAGGAGCGGACCTCTAGTCCAGTAGGGTAGGTCCCAAAATATAGATTTCTTCTTCCACATGGGTGCGTGTTCCTCAGCGTCATTCGGAACAGCTAGTCCACCGGGACCCTTTCCAAAGATTACGTAGTGTAAATCATTGACCATAGCAAGCACGTGAACACCGGTGCGCATGGCGGGCTTCTTTCGGTGATCTGCCTCGCCTTTGAAATGCTTTCCTTTCTTTCGACATTGATGGTTGGTCGGAAGAAATCGACGATGGCCCAGGTACACATTCTTCCTGCATTTGTCCAGGTATATACTTTCAGTGTCATCTAAACAGTGCGTGCATGCATGGTATCCTTTGTTTGTCTGTCCTGAAAGGTTACTGAGAGCGGGCCAATCGTTGATGGTCACGAACAGCAACGCCTTAAGGTTAAATTCCTCCTGTCTGTGCTCATCCCACGTACGTACACCGTTTCCATTCCACAGCTGTAAAAGTTCTTCAACTAATGGCCTTAGGTACACATCAATTTCGTTGCCGGGTTGCTTAGGGCCTTGGATGAGAACTGGCATCATAATGAACTTCCGCTTCATGCACATCCAAGGAGGAAGGTTATACATACATAGAGTCACGGGCCAGGTGCTGTGATTGCTGCTCTGCTCCCCGAAAGGATTAATGCCATCCGCGCTTAAAGCAAACCATACATTCCTTGGGTCCTTTGCAAACTCATCCCAGTACTTTCTCTCGATTTTTCTCCACTGCGACCCGTCAGCGGGTGCTCTCAACTTCCCATCTTTCTTTCGGTTCTCACTGTGCCATCGCATCAACTTGGCATGCTCTTCGTTTCTGAACAGACGTTTCAACCGTGGTATTATAGGAGCATACCACATCACCTTCGCAGGAACCCTCTTCCTGAGGGGCTCGCCGTCAACATCACCAGGGTCATCTCGTCTGATCTTATACCGCAACGCACCGCATACCGGGCATGCGTTCAGATCCTTGTATGCACCGCGGTAGAGGATGCAGTCATTAGGGCATGCATGTATCTTCTCCACCTCCAATCCTAGAGGGCATACGACCTTCTTTGCTGCGTATGTACTGTCGGGCAATTCGTTATCGTTTGGAAGCTTCTTCTTCAATATTTTCAGTAGCTTCTCAAATCCTTTGTCAGCCACAGCATTCTCTGCCTTCCACTGCAGCAATTCCAGTACGGTACCGAGCTTTGTGTTGCCATCTTCGCAATTGGGGTATAACCCTTTTTTGTGATCCTCTAACATGCGATCGAACTTCAGCTTCTCCTTTTGACTAATGCATTGCGTCCTTGCATCGACAATGACCCGGCGGAGATCATCATCATCGGGCACATCGTCTGGTTCCTCTTGATCTTCAGCAGCTTCACCCGTGGCAGCATCATTGGGCACATCGTCTGGTTCCTCTTGATCTTCACCAGCTCCCCCCGTTGCAGCATCACCGTATTCAGGGGGCACATAGTTGTCATCGTACTCTTCTTCTTCGCCGTCTTCCATCATAACCCCTATTTCTCCGTGCCTCGTCCAAACATTATAGTGTGGCATGAAACCCTTGTAAAGCAGGTGGGAGTGAAGGATTTTCCGGTTAGAGTAAGACCTCGTATTCCCACATTCAGTGCATGGACAACACATAAAACCATTCTGCTTGTTTGCCTCAGCCGCATCGAGAAACTCATGCACGCCCTTAATGTACTCGCGGGTGTGTCTGTCACCGTACATCCATTGCCGGTTCATCTGCGTGCATTATATATAATTAAGTGTCCAAATTAATAGAAGTTCATCATCACATTAAAACCAAAGTGCATACATAGTTCTCATCTAACAACATATAGCTCTCCAGAGCATCTAATTAATTAAACCATACATTGAAACTATGTAAAACATTTCAATGCGAAAACAAATGCGATCATAATCGCAACCAAGGTAACAATTGATCCAACGGCATAATGATACCAAGCCTCGGTATGAATGGCATATTTTCTAATCTTTCTAATCTTCAAGCGCATTGCATCCATCTTGATCTTGTGATCATCGACGACATCCGCAACATGCAACTCCAATATCATCTTCTCCTCCTCAATTTTTTTATTTTTTCCTTCAACAAATTGTTTTCTTCTTCAACTAAATTTAACCTCTCGACAATAGGGTCGGTTGGCATTTCCGATTCACATACATCCTAGATAAATAAAATCTATGTCACGTTGGTCGGCATAATTTTCATAAACAATAAATGAACCAATAGTTATGAAGATAATATACATACCAAATCCGAATCATAGACAGGACGAGGGCCGACGGGGGCGGATACCAAAACCATCGCACTACATAAGATGCAATAATAAATGTAAGAAAATGATACAAGTATCTATCTAAACAGACAAGTAAGAATATTTTTCCTTTCAGAAAGAAGATAAGAACAAGAGGCTCACCACGGTGGTGTCGGTGATGAGATCAGCGCGGGTGATCGACGGCGGTGAAGACGGGGACGGGGCGTGACGGACCGCTAAATCTAGACAAATATCGAGAAAATGGAGCTTTGAGGTCGAGCTTCGAGAGGAGAAAGCTTAACTAGTGTGGCTCGGGCATTTCATCGAACACCTCATGTGCATAGGAGGTGAGCTAGAGCACCACAGAGCCCTCCCCTCGCCGGCCAGAGAAAAACAGAGCATTGGGGTGCTCTGCTCGCGGGCGAGGGGTATATATAGGCACCTCATTGGTCCCGGTTGGTGGCATGAACCGGGACTAAAGGGATGCCTTTGGTCCCGGTTCAAGCCACCAACCGGGACCAATGGTGATGGGCCAGGAGCGAGGCCCATTGGTCCCGGTTCGTCCCACCAACCGGGACCAAAAGGTCCAGACGAACCGGGACCAATGGCCCACGTGGCCCGGCCGGCCCCCTGGGCTCACGAACCGGGACCAATGCCCACATTAGTCCCGGTTCTACACTGAACCGGGACTAATGGGCTGAGCCGGCCTGGACCATAGCCCTGTTTTCTACTAGTGAAAAGGCACTGACAAGATTAGAGGATGATTTGCTGAAGTCTAGGCCAATGCTCAAAGCTCCTTTGACATATCTCACTATGCGTTTTGCACCAGTAAAATGGACATTAGTAGGTGCATGAAGAAACTGGCACACTTTGTTGACAGCAAAAGATATATCAGGTTTGGTCAGAGTGAGCTATTGAAGTGCTCCTACCAACCTCCTGTATTTTGTGATATCTTCTGGACTCAAGAGATTACCTTCTGTGAGAGACATCTTTTCTGAGCTGGATAATGGAGTAGGTGTAGGCTTACAGCCTTGCAGACCAGCCCTTTTTACCAGATCAGTTGCATACTTTTCCTGAGAGAGGTGAAGTCCATTTATATGTTTCTTTACCTCAATTCAAAGAAAATAATGCAAGTCACCAAGGTCCTTTACAGCAAAATCTGCACTCAAGTCTTTCAATAGTCCTGTGATTTCTTCATTTGATGAGCTTGTCACAATGGTATCATCAACATATATTAAAACAAATATGCATGTGTTGGACTTGTTGTAAATGAACAAAGAAGTGTCAGATTTGGATGGAATAAAGCCAAGTGCTTGCATTTTATGACAAAGACGAGAGTACCATGCTCTCAGTGCTTGTTTCAATCCATAAAGTTCCTTGTCAAGTTTACACACATAAGAGGGAGAACTTTTGCTCCCAAACCCAGGAGGTTGCTTCATGTACACTTCCTCTTCCAGAACACCATGAAGAAACACATTCTGTACGTATAGCTGTCTGAGACGCCTGCCCCTAGAAACAACAATAGACAAAATAAGACAGATGGTTGCAGCTTTAACAACTGGACTAAAGGTGTCCTCATAGTCAATGACATAATGTTGTTTAAATCCCTTTGCAACGAGCCTAGCCTTGTAACGGTGAATAGTTCCATCATATTTTCTCTTGATCCTGAAAACCCACTTGCAATCAATTAAATTTTTACCTTGCTATGGGGGAACTAAGTGCCATGTGTTATTTTTCCTTAGGGCCATGTATTCTTCATTCATTGCTTTCTTCCATTTTTCATCACCAAGTGCTTCTTCTAGGGTATGATGTTCACCTGGTTCACCTGTAGAATAAACCATGCCATATTTTGTTACACGTTTGTAGTTAACAGGTTGTATTACTCCCTTTTATGATCGTGTACGCCGCGGAGAAGTGGCCAGATGTTCAGCCACAGAGGACCCCACAGGCTGAACAGGAGTTTCTGCAGGAGCCGGTCCCGAGGAAGATCCACGCGCTGCAGCAGCAGGTTCTACCTCACTGAGATTTTCTATGGCAGAGGACAGCAGTCGTTCGCATGTAGAATCCACAAAAGATCCTGCCGGTGGAGCAGGCTCATTATGTCCCACATGATGGTGAATCATCCTCGGGTCGGACGCTGGTCGGACGCGTGTGCCCACGCGCATCGGCGCTGGATCCGACGCCAGCTTCGGGTCCCATGCTAGTCGAGCGAGCCGGGTGGCGCCGGCTGTAGCACATTGGTTGGCTGGTGAAGCGTGGCCCGCACCAACCGCGGGATGACATGGGGTGGATGGCGATTGGTGCGGCGGTGGTGATGCGCCGTAGCCCGTGGACGACGACCGCGTGGCGCACGCCTGGTCCGAGGCGGGCTTGCATGCAGCCAGCACCCCTCACGCGTCTGCTGCCGCTGATCCCGAGGAGGATCTGGTGTTCTGTCGGCGAACGGATCCCGAGGAGGATTTGTCTCCAGATTCCGGCACATAAAATATAGCACTAGTGGAGGGTTTTCTTCGCCGTGTTCTTCTCTGTTTTTGCCATTTTCTTCGCTATTTTCACCTGTAACACCACAAGGCTCATGCACGTCATCAGTAAGAGGGTTAGTTAGCAGTTGATCATCACAATTGTTTCCCCCTTGATCAACACCGGAGAGATGAGGAGGCAAAAGAAGAATCTCTTGGCGAAGAAGAGCACCGGCGTTGGGATGAAAATCAACAAAAGGAAATTTGGTTTCATCAAAGACAACGTCTCATGAAATATAGACACGGCCAGTGGCGACGTCAAGGCACTTTACACCTATATGTTGGGTGCTATAGACTAGAAAAACACACTGTTTTGAGTGAAACATGAGCTTGCGGTTGTTGTATGGGCGAAGATTGGGCCAACAGGCACACCCGAAGACACGAAGAGATTTGTAGTGGGTTTAGTGTGAAGAAGTCTTTCTAGTGGAGTTCTTATCAATGACATGACTAGGAAGCATATTTATGATATGAACGGCTGTGAGAAAGGCCTCATCCCAGAACTTGAGAGGCATAGATGCGCCAGCTAGGAGGGCCAAACCAACCTCAACTATATGCATGTGCTTGCGTTCAGTAGAGCCATTCTGTTGATGAACGTGAGGGCATGACATGTGATGTGATATGCCAAGGGTTTGGAAGAAGGAGTTTAATGTTCCGAACTCCCCTCCCCAATCAGATTGTACTACAACGATCTTGCTATCGAATTTTCGTTCAACGAGAGCTTGAAAGTTTTGAAAAACTTGAAAGACATCGGATCTTCTCTTGAGAAGAGAGATCCAAGAGAATTTGATGCAATCATCTATGAAGCTCACATAATAAGTATGTCTACCAACAGAACTAGGGGCAGGGCCCCAAACATCAAAGAAGATTAATTGCAAAGGTTTGGTAGAAATACTAGTAGATATAGGATAAGGCAATTGATGAATTTTTGCTCCTTGACAAGAATCACAAATTGTTTCAAGATCACGCTCACCAACAAACGGGAGCTTATTTTTCCTAAGAAAATTTTCAACTGAAGAGAAAACAGCATGTCCTAATCGATCGTGCCACCGTGTTGACGAGAGTTTGGCAACACCATAGGCTTGTTTATTGAATCTTCTACGCTCCGGAATCAACGGCTAGAGCCCTCGAACGCATCTACCTTGATAGAGAATTTTCTTCGTTGCCTGATCCTTGATCAAGAAAAAATAAGGATGAAACTCAAGGAAGACATGGTTGTCAATGGCAATTCTATGAACAAAAAGAAGATTCTTATCGGCACTAGGAACTAGCAAAATTTTCTTTAGATGAATTTTACGACGAGGGGTACTAAAAAGTGAGTGACCAACGTGACTGATCCTCATACCTTCGCTGTTGGTAGTGTAGATTTGGTCTTTGCCACAATATTTTTCCTTCATGGTGACCTTCTCGAGCTCGTTGGTGATGTGATTGGTAGCCCCACTGTCGACGTACCAGTTCGTGTCAACGCCGTAGGAGCCGTCCGCAGCTGCAGCAACCTTGTCCTCGGCTTGGGAGGAGTCGTCATCTTCATCGTAATGGTACCAGCAGTCCTTAGCCGTGTGCCCAAGCTTGCCACAGATCTGACAGCGGGGCGCATCTGGACGAGTCCTGCCGGAGCCGCCGCCACGACGAGGCTTGGAGTTGGTGGAGCGCCCGTTGCGAGAGTTTGAGGAGCCGCCACCTTTGCTGTTGCCTCCTGGCCGCCCCTTGTTGCGGGGAAATCCACGTGAGCGAGGGCTGCCACCATGGCCGCGAGAGGTGGCGTTGGCAGAGGACTTGAAGCCGCCGTAGGAGCCGTGGAACTGGGCCATGCGTTGATCAAAGTTACTCATCATGGCATATAGCTCATCGAGGGTGACGGGCGTGATGCAGGCGTCGAGGGTGGAGACGAGCGGCTGGTAGTCGACGTCCAGGCCATGGAGGATGTACGAGATCAATTCGTCATCTCGGATAGGCTTGCCGGCGGTGGCGAGTTCATCAGCGAGGCCACGCAGGGAGGCGAAGTAGGAGGCGGCCGATTGCTTGCCCTTCTGCGTGTTGATGAGCGCAGTCCGAATGTTGTTGACGCGGCTGAGTGACTAGGACGAGAACATGCCCGCCAGTGCCACCCAGAGTTCGCGTGCCGTGGTGATCGCGGTGACCGCGACCAGCACCTCCTTGGAGAGGGTACTCAGCAGATAGCCGAGCACCTGTTGATCCTCCCGGTCCCAAAGTGGTTGTAGAGGGTTGGGCTCAGAAGTCTCCTTGTCGTCCTTGTCCTTGGTGACGTGGAGTCTGGCCGGCTCCAGCGCGGTGCGGTCGACGTAGCCGAAGACACCAGCACCCCGCAGGTGGGGTGTGACCTGCGTGCGCCATAGCACATAGTCCGTGCGGTTGAGCTTCTCGGTGACCTGGCCATTGAGGCTAGGTTGAGCTGCGCTGGAGGATGAAGACATGGCTATGCACTAGATGCAATCGGGGGGCTAGATTGGAAGAGGAAGGCTCAGATTACCATGTGCGATGGCGGAAACGTCTTACCCGATGTGGGCGACGTGTGCATGTTAATGTAGCAGGGGCGCACCTCCCTGTACAGCGCATACAAGTTGTTGGAGATTACATCTTGGAGAGAAAAGAAAGATAACTAGCTAGAGATAAACCTTAACAACCTAATCTATCTTAACAGGACACCTAACAACCTACGCATAACAATATGGTGCGGCAGATCATGCGTGTTTGACACCATCAAAGTGTTTTGGCTGGAAGATCAGGCTAGGTCGTCTATGTTAGATAATAACGAGAATAAACGAGACAGAGAGACACGAATTTTTACGTGGAAACCCTTGCGGGAGAAAACCACGGACACACGAAGGCGCAATCACTATGAGGAGGAGTATTACAAGCACGAGACGACAGACCGTCTGAGGTGCGACTACATGGGGTATATATGAGGGGCAACACATAGGAGTCCTTGTAGGACAAGTAAACAAGTTGTACTCGTACGCGTCGGTACCAACGCAAAAGGCCCACACCGTATGTGCTATGTCTAGTCCAATACGGTACTAGAATTTGGATCACAATTTAACAATCTCCACCTTGAGCCAAATTCCCTCCAGTAGTCGAAGAAAGTGAATAACTCCATCCAAATCAGATTAAACACCTTGTGCATCAAAGTCCATAGGACTAGTGAGAAATACCAACTAAGCCTGAGCAAAGCTCAAACTTATTGGTCGGAACTGGCTTTGTCATCATATCAGAAGGATTATCATGAGTACTTATCTTGCATACCTTCAAATCACCTTCAGCAACAACATCTCGAATATAGTGATATCTCACATCAATGTGCTTTGTTCTCTCATGATACATTGGATTCTTTGTAAGATATATAGCACTTTGACTGTCACTAAATACGGTAGGGCAAGATGAGTCTCCACAAAGCTCAGTGTACAAACCTCTCAACCAGATAGCTTCTTTGCATGCCTCAGAAATAGCCATATACTCGGCATCAGTAGTGGAACAAGCCACAATAGACTGCAAAGTTGCTCTTCAACTCACAGCACAACCACCAACGGTGAAAACATAACCTGTGAGTGATCTTCTCTTATCCAAATCACCAGCAAAATCAGAATCAACAAAACCAACAAGTCCATCTCTAGTTTTCCCAAACTGTAAATAAGCATTAGAAGTACCTCGCAGGTATCTGAAAATCCATTGAACTGCTCTCCAATGCTCTTTTCTAGGATTAGCCATGTATCTACTGACAACACTCAATGCATATGATAAATCCAGACGAGAACAAACCATGGCATACATAAGTGAACCAACTGCACTTTAATAGGGAACTCTAGACATGTACTCAATATCTGCATCTGACTTAGGACATAAGGCTGATGATAATTTGAAGTGTGCAGCTAACGGAGTACTTACTGGCTTGGCATTATGCATATTAAAACGACGAAGAACTTTATCAATATATCCCTTCTAACTTAGATATACTTTTCCAGATGGTCTATCTCTGGATATTTCCATGCCAAGTATTTTCTTTGCTGCACCCAAATCCTTCATCTCAAATTCATTACTCAATTGCTTCTTTAGTTCATTAATTTCTGACATACTCTTTGCAGCAATTAGCATATCATCAACATAAAGGAGCAAATAAATAGTTGAACCTTTGACAGTTTTCAAATAAACACAACTATCATAATTAGACCTTTTGAAACCTTGAGAGAGCATAAAGGTGTCAAATCTCTTGTAACACTGTCTCGGGGATTGCTTCAATCCATAAAGAGATTTCTTTAACTTACAAACAAGCTTTTCTTTTCCAGGAAGAACAAAACCTTCAGGTTGTTCTAGATAAATATCCTCTTCTAATTCTCCATGTAAGAATGCAATTTTAACATCCAATTGTTCAAGCTCAAGATCATGCATGGCAACAATATTGAGTAAAGTGCGAATAGAGCTATGCTTCACAACAGGAGAAAAGACTTAGTTATAGTCAATACCTGGAATCTGACTGTAACCTTTAGCAACTAACCTTGCTTTATATCTTGTCTCATCATTAGGAGAAACACCTTCTTTCCTCTTGAAAACCCACTTGCAACGAGTAGGTTTCTTCTCTCTAGGTAATCTTACTAAATCCCAAGTGCCATTGTTTTCAAGTGATTCCATCTCATCATGCATAGCGGTCATCCACTTATTACTATCACCAGAAATAATAGCCTCGGAATATGAAGAAGGCTCAGCATTACCTTCAATTTCTTCTGCAACAGATAAAGCAAAAGAAACAATATTGCACTCTTCAATTAACCTGTCAGGTTTGTCAGTACCCCGCGTAACTCTGTCACGTGCAAGATTCCAACTGGGTGGAACAATAGGCTGATTTGGAGTGGGAGTGACATTATCATCATTAACGACGGGTTCATCATGTGCATCAACAATTTCATTACCAGATGTATCACCTGAATCAATAACATGCTCCACCTGAACAGTAGGCTCCTGAACAATAGGCTGCTATTCACTCTCAAAGGGAACATTAGTAGATGGAATATCATGTAACATAGCAGATTCATTAAAGATAACATTTCTGCTAATAACAACCTTCTGGGTTTCAGGATTCCATAATTTAAAACCTTTAACACCACACTTATAACCAAGAAAGATGCACTTAACAGCCCTAGGCTCCAACTTTCCATTATCAACATGAGCATAAGCAGTGCAACCAAAAACTCTCAACTGTGAATAATCAGCAGGTGAACCAGACCATACCTCAATTGGAGTTTTCTTATTAAGAGCAATAGATGGTGAACGGTTAATGAGATAACAAGCAGTGGAAGCGGCCTCAGCCCAAAAACGCCTATGCAATCCTGCATTGGACAACATGCAACGGGCTCTGGAAATAATGGTCATGTTCATACGCTCAGCAACACCGTTTTGTTGAGGAGTATAAGGAACGGTGTAATGTTTGACAATGCCTTCAGACTTGCAATAATTCTTGAATTGCTTAGAACAGAATTCCATACCATTATCAGTGCGAAGTATCTTTACCTTCTTTTCAGTTTGTCTTTCAATCATAATCTTCCACTCCTTAAATGCTAAGAGTGCTTCATATTTATGCTTCAAGAAATAAGGCCAAACTTTTCTCGAATAATCATCAATAATAGTCAGCATGTAACTAGCACCACCTAGTGACTTCTTGCGAGATGGTCCCCATAAATCAGAATGCACATAATCAAGAATACCTTCGGTTGTATGAGTCGAAGTGTTGAACTTCACCCTCTTATGCTTGCCGAAGATACAATGCTCACAAAATTTTAATTTACCAGGTTCATATCCATCAAGAAGACCTCTCTTATTTAACTCTGCCAAACCAAGTTCACTCATATGTCCAAGACGCATATGCCAAAGGTTAGCAGCATCACAATCAGAATTCTTTGAAATAGCTGGAGTAGCGTTACCTGAAACGGTAGAACCTCAAAGGTAATAAAGACCATTGGTCGAACTTAAATCACCTTTCATCACAATAAGGGAACCTTTGGTGACTTTCAAAACACTATCTCCACCTGAATATTTGTACCCCTTTGCATCAAGGGCACTAATAGAAATAAGATTTCTCTTCATCTTCGGAATATACCGAACATCTGTCAAAGTTCTGATTATGCCATCAAAAATCTTGATTCGAATAGAACCTATGCCTTCAATCTTGCATGGTGAATTATCAAAACCCAAAACGGAACCAGCAGAAGTAGTGGAATCAAAAGTATTAAACCAATCTCTATGTGGACACATATGAAAAGTACATGCAGTATCAAGTACCCACTCATCATTGGTCTCGGCACATCCAGCAATAACGACAAGAGCATCATCGGAACTATCATCACGAGCAACGTTAGCAGAATTTTCACCTTGTTTGTTACCTTTCCTCTTTTCTTTATTCTGCAACTTGAAACACTCTGAGATGTCATGCCCGTCTCTCTTGCAATATCTGCAATATTTCTTGTCTCTGGATTGCGACCGGCCCCTGTAGCCGTTCTTACTTTTGCCTCTGTTTCCATTATGTGAGTTCTTCTCCTTTGTCCTACCACGAACAGATAATCCCTCGGCTTGGGATGAACTTGAACCATCATGAGGCACCATTAATTTCATCTTCTCCTTAGAGTTCAAAGCTTCATAAACTTCATTAAGTGTGAGAGTATCACGACTGTATAATATGGTGTCTCTAAAATTGGTATAAGAACTTGGCAGTGAATAAAGTAACATTAAAGCAGTATCTTCCTCTTCATACTTAACCTCCATTTCAGCTAGATCAGATATGATCTCTTTAAATTCTGAAATATGATTCAAAACATTACCTCCCTCGGGTAACCTGTGCAGGAATAATTTGTGCTTCAGATACATCTTGCTGGTGAGATCTTTAGTCATGCAAATCCCTTTCAGCTTTAACCATAGAGCGGCGGCAGTTTTCTCGCTCAAAACTTCCTGCAAAATATTATTATGCAAATGGAGTTGAATTTGTGACAAAGCCTTACAATCAATTTTTTTCTCCTCATCAGTCCAGTCCTGAATTCTGTTCTTCCCAAAACTATCCAGTGCTTCCTCATAGTCGGACTGTGCCAACAACGCCCGCATCTTGACTTGCCATAGGGTAAACCTTGTGTCACGGTCCAACAGCGGAAGATCGTACTTCATGGATGCCATGAGTCGATAAAACTGTGTACACAAAGTAGTACAAGCCGATAGAAAATTTTTGATAGGATTAATATGTGAAGCAGACGAAAAATAGGATAATAGCACCTGAAAATGTCGGGCAGTGGACGTACCAATTGAAGTTGAAAATCTGATTACTAGTACTCAACTAGTACTAGCCTTCGTCACGTACTAGTGCAAGTATTACTTGATAATTCTTTGGACTTGAGCGGTCTTCACGCTAGAAAAAGTAGCAGCGGCGGCAGCGTGTCCTCGGGACTTGTAGCCTATACGTGGGCAGCAGCCACAACTTGGCAGATCCAGCGATGATAAGAAAATAGCCAGCGGCGATCGATCTCGGACACGTAGAGGAATCTCCGAACTTGATCTGGACCCGGTCGACTGCTCACGTAGGAACTCTGGCGGCGATCTCGGCAAAACCTATGATTTGACGAATCGCAGGACGGCGGCGGCGAACCAGACCGCAGCCCTAATTCCACTCGTCTCAAATCTCGTATATGAACCTCAGCTCTGATACCACTTGTTAGATAATAACGAGAATAAACGAGACAGAGAGACACGGATTTTTACGTGGAAACCCTTGCCGGAGAAAACCACGGACGCACGAGGGCGCAATCACTATGAGGAGGAGTATTACAAGCACGAGACGACAGACCGTCTGAGGTGCGACTACATGGGGTATATATGAGGGGCAACACATAAGAGTCCTTGTAGGACAAGTAAACGAGTTGTACTCGTACGCGTCGGTACCAACGCAAAAGGCCCACACCGTATGTACTACGTCTAGTCCAATACGGTACTAGAATTTGGATCACAATTTAACAGTCTATCATCGTTGTCTGAGATTGATGCTATGTAGTAGCTACGGTTAATTATCAGGCTATCAGAAGTTTATGCGTCAATGCGTCAACTTATAATTGAGATGATTGGACACCAATGGAGATGGCTTCAATTTTTAGTTGTTTTTTGCGTGAGACATACTCGGTTTGGGGTCACTGGACTGTATTGCGCGCAACATATATATTGTACGGCAATGTTAATCAGATGTCAGATTCTTAGTCATCACAAATCAGATCTTTTTCATGGTAAATTGTGATGTTGCGACGATGGCAATTTTCTTTAGCAAGGATGGAAAATCCTAGCAAAGATGGAACATGCCAAGGATTTGCCATGCTTGCTAAAAAAAATTCTCACATGACTTTGCTGCCACTGGCTGGATGTACATTTGTCCCACCTGGTTTCCCCTGGCAGCTGTCATCCAAGAACAACTCTCCCATTGAGATCCATGATTGATCCACCTTTTGCTATGGATGCAAGAACAACTCCACCTCCTCCCTTGGATCATCTGAAATACTAGAAATGAGTTCATTTTCAGAGTCCCCCCAAGTCTGTATGCTTACAGGAGAAGATTTAAAGAATAGCTTCTATGTCTGGTTCACGGAGGCACAAGGAAGTCATGTTTTGCCGTGCCTTATAGGGTTCAATCCTTCAGATAATACAGACAACTCAGATAATTGGGACTTTCTGGACCCATTTGTTGTTGTATTCCTGTATAGCCCTAGCTCTAACTTTTGTTGTTGTTGATGTTGTGCTACTTTATTATCATCTTAGTCCAGTGGCGGAGCCAGCTATCTGGCAAGGCCTGGCAGCTGCCACACCTAAATTTCAACCAAAGGTACTAGTACACCTACGTGCTAGACATGAACCTGGTACTACAAGTACGTAGCTGGTGGGGATGATGTAAAACTCCGCCGAACAGAGCACGAGTACACGCAGGATAATAGAATATGGTACTTAAATTAGGATTTTAGTTGTATTTGTGAAACACAAAGTATTTATATATCTAATATTCTAGGCAGTTTTTGGTCAGTTGCATTTTACATGCTTTTCTCCTTCATAAGCTCGGCCACACCTGAAAATTATTTCTGCATTCGCCACTGTCTTAGTCCGTTTTCTATAATGTCCAGACTTTTATTATGGTGGCTCTAAACCGCTGGGTGTGAGGACTATGTGGTCTACTTGGTAGCTGAGGTCGATCTGTGGCCCAGTTGTGGTGGTTTCTTTTGCTTCGTTGCTTTTCTCTTCAGTAGTTGTACTTTGTCCTAGGTTGTTTGAACCAGGTGGTTTTCATTAATGAGGATTGGAGGGGGCGGCCCTTCTTATGATAAAAAAATAGCCCTAGTTCTAACTTAGTGATAGCTTAGTTTTTTTTTGCTTTGTATAAATCTTTAAAAGTTCTATAGAAGTACAGTATTGGAAGCAATTGTTACAATTTAGGGTTTAAAAAATATTATTTGTTTTTTATTTTATGTTCTTGTCTTTTCTACACTAGTAATTGAGCACGTGCAACGCATGTCCAATTCAATTGTATATTGAGGAGTTTTACTTTGCCTGTCTTCCACTCTGACGACCTCCCTTTGGCTACACGGATGTTGCCCAAGGTTTATCCTTGAGAATCTGAGCTATGATGACAAAATGTTTCCCCCGCTTTATATTATAAAGCAGCCATTGAGCACCACATCAAGTACAACAAACAACAAGAAGGTTCAAGTAGCCAAAGTGCGAAAAAAGAAAAAATAAGTCTAGTTGGGGGCACATCACAGAACACCCCTACAAAGATAAAGAAGCTAATCGAGCCGGGGGAGCTAGACGTGAGGCAATGGACTGGAGCTCGACGATGACCCTGTTGATGTTGTCTCAAGCAAGCCGCTTGCTAAGCAGCCTCCATAGCTGTAAGAAATCACACATTTTATAAATTGCGCCAGTCGCACGCAAGAGGATCACATGTTCAATCACCAACTTATTGTGAATGTTCCATCGCGCCCAGACGAGGGCACCCATAACCACCCAAAGGACAGGACGCAGAGGGCAAGGGGGGGGGGGGGGGGGCTGAGGACCTCCCAAAACATGTCCAGTAGGTTGGCGTGGCACCACCTGCCACCCACAGCCTCCCTAAGGCAACTCGAGAGGAAATGCGCCGGAAAACATAAGAAAAAACTATGGGGGAGAAAGGAAAAAAAATAGCATAAATAGGTTTGCCGAGCGGACGGAGTGTCAGGCTACTGGTAACTCCTGACTTTCCGTAAGTTTAGAAAGGGAATGATAAATGTTTGTCGAGTTTCCTTTGGGGGGCAGTCGGCAAGTCTTTGCCGTCAATGGTCTATTTGGGCAAGTCTTTGCCGAGTTCCTTTTTTGTCATACTCGGCAAAGGTCAGTTTTTTTTGTCTAGTTTCACTTCTTAGCTGAGTTGCTTCTCCTGCGATCCTATCTTACCATTCTTCTATCCTTCTTCATCACGGGACAGAAGCATAACGCTGATCTATGGACGAAGGGAGGTATCAGAAAATTCATTATGACCTAGACCTAAACCAGGCTGATATTGAACAGAGGAGGAGTTCTTGTTACGACTTCTCGCTGGCACCAAAAGAAGTTTCGCCTGATTCGGACCTACTCCCTCCGTCCCATAATATAAGAACGTTTTTGACACTACACTAGTGTCAAAAACGTTCTTATATTATGGGACGGAGGGAGTTGTAGTGTCAAAAACGTTCTTATATTATGGGACGGAGGGAGTAGGTGATTTGCTACTTATGCATGTTAAAGTATGTATACGGTGTACATATAAACCGTATACATGTCTGGGCGTGTGCGTGTTGTAACCAGGTAGTTAGGATATGTTTAGCTTGATCTCTATCCTTTGTATAGATTATGACTTGGAGATCAATCCTACAACAACCTAACTACCTAAACCCTGTAATCTCTTGTGCCTATATATAACACGCAACGCGTCCCTGCTAAGGCATACGCTTAACCCATCTTTACATGGTATTCAGAGCCTCTCCTCTACGCACATCTCCTGCGCCGCCAAAAAAACCCTCGCGCCGCCATGTCTTCCTCAAGCTCCACCGTAGCCGCTCCATCTGTGCTGATCCCTATCGCTGAGAAACTCCATCGCTCCAACTTCAACATCTGGCGTGCGCAGGCTCTGGCCACAATCCGTGGCGCTCAGCTGGTCTCCTACCTCGATCCAGAGAGGGAGGAACCGGCGCCCAAGCTGTCGGACAAAGACGGCAAGGTCACCGATGTGCCGAACCCGGCATATGAGATCGACAGGGCTCGCGACTCTCAGGTTCTGAGTTTTCTTTTCAATTCCATCTCACCCCCTGTGATGGTTCAGATCGCAACATGCACCACGGCGTCAGTAGCATGGACTGCAATCACAGAGATCTTTATCTCCCAGACGCAGGCGGCCATCGTCAATACAAGGAAGGCCCTCTCCACCACCAAGAAGGGAAACTCCACCATCGCTGAGTATCTTGGCCGCATGAAGGCCCTCAGTGATGAGATGGCTGCCATCGGCAAGCCGCTCACGGACGATGATATGGTGTCGTATATCCTTGCTGGCCTGGATTTCAACTACATGTCATTCGTCTCCTCCATCTGCGCCAGGACCATCCCCATCAAGCCCAACGAGCTCTACACGCAACTCATCAGCTTCGAGAGCCGCCTCGCCATGTTCGAGGGTGGCAACTCGTCGTCCCACTCATCCGCGAACGCTGCCTCCCGTGGCGGTCGCGGTGGCTTCCCTCGCGGCGGAGGCCGCGGCAGGAACGGACGCGGCCGTGGCCACGGTGGTGGCCGTGGCAATGGAGGCAACGGCGGCCGCGGGAACGGCCACGGTGGGCGTGGCCAAGGAGGCGGGGGACGAGATGATCTCCCTGAAGTGTTCCTGCCAGATCTGCAAGAAGCCGAACCACATGGCTATAGAGTGCTACAGGCGCTTCGACATCGCATTCACCAAGAAGAAGAGTGCGAGCGCCGTGTCCAACTCCTCCTACGGCGTCGACACCAATTGGTACGTTGACACAGGCGCCACAGATCACATCACCGGAGAGCTCGACAAGCTCACCATGAGGGAGAGATACAACGGCCATGACCAAGTGAACATGCCCAACGGAGCAGGTATGAAAATTACTCATATTGGTCAAGCATATGTTCGTACTCCCACTCGTAATCTTCATCTAAAAGATGTTCTTTACTCACCTAAAGCCACAAAAAATCTTGTTTCTGCTCATCGTCTATCTCAAGACAATAATGTGTTTCTTGAAACTCACCCTCGTTTCTTCTTCATTAAGGACAAGGCAACGTGGAGCACCCTCCTCCACGGCAGGTGTAGAGCCGGCCTCTACCCCCTACCATCAGCTTCTTTAGGCCCGGGGAGGCATGCTTTTGGTGCCACCAAGATCTCTCCGTCAAGGTGGCACGATCGACTAGGTCATCCGTCTTTGAAAATCATTCAGCATGTTCTTAGCAAGAACAAAATTCCTTTTTCAGTTCATGAGTTGAATAAAGAGGGGGTGTGTGATGCATGCCAACAAGGCAAAAGTCAGAAACTTCCCTATCCGCATTCTAGTAGTTTCTCGAATGCTCCTTTAGAGCTTATTTATTCTGATGTATGGGGACCTGCCCGTGATTCTATCAATAAAAAGAATTATTATGTGAGCTTTATTGATGATTTCAGTAAATTTACGTGGATATTTCTTCTTAAGCATAGGTCAGAGGTCTTTAAAGTGTTTCATGAATTTCAAGCACTTGTAGAAAGACTCTTTGATCGCAAAATCATCACCATGCAAACCGACTGGGGTGGTGAGTATGAGAGGTTAAATTCCTTTTTTCGCCAAGTCGGCATCACACATCATGTTTCCTGCCCGCATGCTCATCAGCAAAACAGCTCCGCTGAAAGGAAGCATCGTCACATTGTCGAGGTTGGCCTCTCACTACTAGCTCATGCGTCTATGCCCCTCAAATTTTGGGATGAGGCATTCCTCGCTGCCACGTACTTGATCAATCGCACACCCAGTAAGGTGATCAATCTTGAAACTCCACTAGAAAAATTGTTTCATGAAACACCAAACTATCATGCTCTTCGTACTTTTGGGTGCGCATGTTGGCCTAACCTTCGTCCTTTCAATGCTCGCAAGCTTGAATTCCGCTCCAAGCAATGCGTTTTCCTTGGCTACAGTAACCTTCACAAAGGTTTTAAGTGTCTAGACATAACTGTTGGACGTGTTTATATTTCTCGTGACGTGGTGTTCGATGAAACGGTGTTTCCCTTTGCCAAGTTAAACCCCAATGCCGGTGCATCTATCAGATCCGAAGTCCTTCTCCTCTCTGAAAATCCCTCCTCCTTACCTCTTGATCATGGGGACGAACATATAGCTAATGATCACTTGGGTAATTCTCATGAAAATTCTGCTATAAATTTTGGAGGAAATTCGGTTGTGCACTATGATTTTATGCAGCAGCAAAGGACAAGCGCAGAGCACGAGGAGGATTCAGGTGTTATGCCAGGAGCTGACAGCGGCGATCCCGGTGAGGATTCGCCCTCGCCTACCGCGCCAGGCAGTGGCAGCGCACCCGCCTCGGGGTCAGGCGGGCCACCAGCGGCCGACCACGCGTCCCCTCGCGGCCCCGCAGGTGAGACCACGACAAGCCAAGGCGGGCCCAGCGGCGCAGGTGGGCCAACCGCACTCACGCGCCAGGAGAGGCGCCTCTCCGCGTCATCTGGTGGTCCTCGCCAAGTGGCCCAACGAGCAACTGGCTCTGGCTCCGAGGAAATCAGCCTCAGATCAGGTGCTGGATCGTCTGCCGCGCCGGATCCCGCCGGATCTTCTGTGCAGTGGCCCTCTGCTGCAGATTCTGTGCCGCTGAGAACCAGATCACAGCATGGAATTTTGAAGCCCAAGGTTCGGACGGATGGCACGGTCAGGTATAGTAATGCTCGTTTTGGTGGCCTAGCTGTCACAGGTGAGCCAGGAAACTTGGTTGAGGCTTTTGAAGATAAAAATTGGAAAAATGCTATGGATGAAGAATATAATGCTCTTATTAGAAACAAAACTTGGCACTTGGTTCCCCCAGCAAAAGGAAGAAACATAATTGATTGTAAATGGGTTTACAGAGTCAAAAGAAAGTCCAGTGGAGAAATAGACAGATACAAGGCTAGATTAGTAGCAAAGGGTTTTAAACAGCGGTATGGTATTGACTATGAGGACACGTTTAGTCCTGTTGTTAAAGCAGCTACTATCAGACTTGTTCTTTCTGTTGCAGTATCAAATGGTTGGAGTCTTCGTCAATTGGATGTGCAGAATGCGTTTCTTCATGGCGTTCTAGAGGAGGAAGTCTACATGAAACAACCACCTGGGTATGAGGTAAAAGACAAATATCATTATGTGTGCAAACTTGACAAGGCATTATATGGTCTGAAACAAGCACCTAGAGCATGGTATTCTAGGTTGAGTGATAAACTTCAAAAGCTTGGCTTTCGACCTTCACAGGCTGATACATCACTTTTGTTCTATAAGAAGGGAAAAATAATCATCTTTATGTTGGTATATGTTGATGATATTATTGTGGCCAGCTCATCACAAGATGCGGTCAGTGCATTGTTGGAAGATCTCAAGAGAGACTTTGCACTTAAAGACCTTGGCGATTTGCACTACTTCTTGGGAATAGAAGTAAAAAAGGTAACTGATGGGATAGTCTTAAGTAGGGAAAAATATGTGTCTGATATATAAAGGTCAGGTATGATGAGTTGTAAAGTTTCAAACATGCCACTCTCAACCACTGAGAAACTTTCCAAGCAAGAAGGGGAGCCCTTGGGAGCCGAAGCAGCCACAAACTATAGAAGTGTGGTAGGTGCCTTACAGTACTTGACACTTACAAGGCCTGACATATGTTTTCCTCTCAACAAGGTGTGTCAGTTCTTGCATGCCCCTACTCTTCAGCATTGGACTGTAGTGAAGAGAATTTTGAGATATCTCAGAGGTACTATGAGTACTGGATTAAAATTCACAAGGTCAAGCTCAAATGTGGTAAGTGCCTTTTCAGATGCAGATTGGGCAGGTTGTCCTGATGATAGAAGGTCAACTGGTGGTTTTGTTGTTTTCTTTGGACCAAACCTCATATCTTGGAGCTCACGAAAACAAGCCACTGTGTCTAGATCCAGCACTGAGGCTGAATACAAAGCCCTAGCAAATGCCACGGCTGAGTTGATATGGGTTCAAAGTCTGCTTGGTGAACTAGGTATAAGTCATTCTTCTGTTGCACGATTATGGTGTGACAATATTGGTGCTACTTATCTGTCAGCAAATCCAGTGTTCCATGCAAGAACAAAGCACATTGAAGTAGACTATCATTTTGTTCGTGAAAGAGTAGCCAAGAAGCTATTGGACATTCGTTTTATTCCTACTAATGATCAGGTTGCAGATGGCTTTACTAAAGCATTGTCATGGCGTAAGTTGGAAGAATTCAAGAACAATCTCAACTTGATAAAGTTGTGATTGAGGGGGCGTGTTAAAGTATGTATTATAGATGTATACGGTGTACATATAAACCGTATACATGTGTGGGCGTGTGCGTGTTGTAACCAGGTAATTAGGATATGTTTAGGTTGATCTCTATCCTTTGTATGGATTATGACTTGGAGATCAATCCTACAACAACCTAACTACCTAAACCCTGTAATTTCTTGTGCCTATATATAACATGCATCGCGTCCCTGCTAAGGCATACGCTTAACCCATCTTTACAATGCACACTACCACCTCATACATTTCAGGTATCGCCCTCCGGCACTGACCACGGGTCTTCTGTAGTCACTTGATCATCGTTCTTTGGTTCGGTGCTTTCACAAGTCCTCACAAACAGAAGATATTATCCCTTTTGGGAGTCAGAAACTCTGAGAATCTGCATGCATGGTTGTTGTACTCGGCTGAAGGAGGTGATTGTCCACCAAAAGAATGCAGTTCCGTACTTACCTACTTAATTACCTTCCAGCCTTGTACAAAAATATACGTACTCCACATAAGTGTTGGCTGTTCTTGGTCTGTTGATGATAATAGGGAGGTTTTTACTTTGTCTTCAATCTCTTTCTGTCGCCATCTAGAACATATTAAATAATACGTTGTACTTGCTCCACAGGAACAAGAGCCATTACTAAAATGTTGTCTGTTGAATCTAGATGGTTAGATTTAAGTCATGACTTTTTTATTTTGTTTGTTTGAGAAAAGATTCAAATCCTGATTGTACAATGGGCGGACCTAGCGGGTAGGCCAGATATTTTTTGAAAAAGCATTACTGTATATATCAACTACGGACCTAGCGGGTGGACCAATTTGGCTTCTTTCTCCCAAGTTCAGCCTCCCCTCCCCGCCCCCTCCGGCGGCCCACCCCATGGCCGCAGAACCACGGCAGCTGAGAAGAGCAGCCAGGCGGTAAGTCTGCCTCAGTGTTATTTTGCCTGCTTATTCATGTCATGCTTGGTTAAAATCAAAATCTGTAGCTGCCCCCAAACAGCCAATTATCCCTAAATCCCCAGTACCGATGTTCCGAAGTGCTTTTGGAGTCTGTTCCTCCTGATGTGGAGGCTGTGGCTACCAAAGATCTCTATGGTTTCTGTGACCAAACCTTTTCATCATAATCAACACACAACCATTTTCATAAAAAGAAAGTGCTACACTGCTGCTTGTTGTTATTGTGTACTAGATGACCAGTTGCGCCAAATGGCGCAAAGACCTGTTTAAAACCATGTTCGTGTGGAAAATATTAGTATTTTTTCAATAACCGTATATTTGAGTACATTTGGTAAGAACTTATACCCCTATATATAAAGGAAATTAAATGCAAATATTTTCTTAAGGTAATAATGCCACAAATTAGATCGTCGGTAGGTCAAGATAGTTGAGTCTGCAATTACGAACTCCGAGTAGCTGTAAACTTGCATTAAAAAAAAGAGTAAACACAAGTGACACAATAAAATGTACTCCCTCCGTTCCTAAATATTTGTCTTTTTAGAGATTTCAAATGGACTACCACATACGGATGTATATAGACATTTTATAGTGTAGATTCACTCATTTTGCTCTGTATGTAGTCACTTGTTGTAATCTCTAGAAAGACAAATATTTAGGAACAGAGGGAGTACTTAATACATGAACTCGTGAACATTGTGTACAAGAGAAGTTAATAGAAATAGTGGTCAATTACATCATATAATTTGGTTCTATACTCTTGTGTATATATCCTGAATGCTACCCCGTTGTGATCAATTCTTTATCCTTCGAATCGAATGGCACAGCTACTGCCCCTTGTGGAAAAGAAAGGGGGACTTTGTAATACCCATAAATGTAAACTTATAATTGAAAAAAAAACGCCACAAGCACCATATATAAGGACATCAAATCAGTTCATAGGCTCATTCTTCAATTGACATTCTGGACATCAAATCAAAATTATGAGGTATTGTTGTGAATTGCAAAACTTCTAAAGCAGGTGCTAGCCTCAGAACATCCTTCAGTATGTACCTACCAAAAATGATAGTCAGATTAATAAAATACATATCCCTTTTTAGAAGGGTAAAGACACAATCATCTAAAATAGAGAAACTTGGCGGCATGCGGCATAAATAAGATATTGCTCATGCTCGCTTGAGACAAGGAATATAGCTAAAGAATTTTCCAAACCCTGAGAACGAACTACAATAAACAGCCAAGAAAATTCTAATATTCTAGATATGCTGGACACATGGATGTTACTACAAAAAGGGAAGGCATCAACAAGCATAAGTATCTCATTTTTAGCTACCAATATTTGCAAATATTCTGTTATGGGAAACTATTTAATGGTAGAAACTCTGAAAGACGCAAACAGTCATTCTTCACATCATCATCTTGCTGGTGACCAAATAAACACTATTGTTTCATTATCTCATGACAAGCTATATCAATCGCATATATACGGTTATTAGTTCTTCTGGCCGGCCACATCCATCGAACCTTATCCTGTTGGTGACCAAATAAACACTATTGTTGTAAGGTTCTCTTTATCCTGTTGCTATTGCTTGCTCATGGCATGTAGTCCCTCTGTCCGGAAATACTTGTCGGAGAGATGGATGTATCTAGATGTATGTTTGTTCTAGATGCATGCATTTTCATCCATTTCTAAGACAAGTATTTCCGGATGGAGGGAGTACTACCTCTGTACCATTTGGCGCCGACACCCATTTGAAACCATGTTCTCATTGAAAATATTTGCTTTTTCAGTAACTTTATGTTTGAGCAAGCAAATATTTGCATCTTCAGTAATTTTACGTTTGAGCAAGCACGTGTGATACAAACTTAGACCCCTTTATATAAAGAAAATGTGAATAGGCTTGTGGTAAAGCTTTCTTTCAGTATCAATGTATTTTGCATAACATTTCAATGCACACAACCCTTCTTTCTTATAATATGACCAGGGACAGAGCCAAAATTAAGGTCGCCAAGGAAATACAACACTTCTTAGAGTTTCAAAATTACTGGGAGCAGTAATGATGAAAATCTCGACTTGTTTCTCACAAAAGAAAAATGCTACCACTCCCTCCGTACCAAAATATTAGGCATTTTGGCGGTCTAAATTTAACTGCAAAAACGTCATTTATTTTGGTATAGAGGTAGTACATGCCATTAAGACGTATGAAAGTGTCGAACAGGAAAATAACACAATAAAAAACAGCTTCGTTTCCATCTTTTCAGGCGAAAAGCATCAACTCCAATTAGATAGTATCTGTATAACCTCTTTCCTCAAATAAAACCAAGCCTCTTCCTTGACTTGATTATTTTCAAGCACATTTGGAGATCAAACAGATAATCTACTTAGATATTGCTATCCAAACACATAACCTATTTCATCTGAACTCTACTCATACAGACGTGATAGCGCATGCCACTTGTCCTGAAACACTGAATATGGAGTTAATTAATAGTATGTACCTGCACTTCCAAGAAAGGTAGGAGTTATTGAGGATTTCATAAAATGAAGAAAAGTAATTGACTGAATGTCGTGCCAGACTTCATGTCTAACAGTCACCGGACTAATACACTTGAAATCTGATCGTATGAAGTTTAATACATCACTGGAGAAATCTCACATTCAACAATATAGAGTGGCCCTGAGTGACTACCTACTAAACATTGCCAATCATTTCACTAACTCAACTCCATAACAAAAACAAGCTCACATGTGTGTACATATGAGACATGCAGGAAATATTTTAAGGATAAACAAGAATGCATAAAAATAGAAGCGGATAAGCCAATCCTATACCTTGGCATTGACGAAGCGGATAAGCCAATCCTATACCTTGGCATTGACCAACTATTTCGAGAAGTTCCTAAGCCTACAGGTCTTCAGCTTATCCAAGACCTTATATATAGATTATGTCAAAAACAAAATGCAAGATTACGATTGTGATCTAGATAGGACTTGAACAAAAGTTATGTAAATTAGGAATACTTTATAAAAATTACTACATGTTTACAAATATACTCTACAGCTCATTTCAAAGTTCTTGACCTTCTCGAAATAAAAAAAAAAGATTTCAAGTGAGGTCGACATTGAGAAACTACTGCAGTTCTTATTCACTCAATACGAACAATAAAGGTTTTTAACAAATGCATATAGGCATTCATGATGAAGAAATCAAAGGAAGTAGTTATTGACCTGTGTCGCGCCAGTTCAAGTGGAATGAAGCCGTATTGATGCCACAATAACATCCACCCCAAAATAAACTGAAATATTTTCCGATGTCGAAGAGTCATAATTATCTGTCGATCAAAGTTCAAGATCAGAAGTTACAAAAAATAACAACAAGACTTTGGAGTCTTGGAAAATCATTAATATCTTCGATGCACATTTTTTTTATAGATGCATGTCGAAATGAGCAAGCAAATAGGATGAGGGGAACTCAAGCTAGATTCTGCACACAATAACAGTGAGGGGTCTATCTGGAGCACCTTATGCTGCAACAATATATCTAAGTACCGTTGGCACGAGAGTTCGCCATATAGTATAGCCTGCCCAACTTACTATGCAAGAATGCAAGTACTACTACATATTCATTTGTAATATTACTATTGTAGCTCCTCAGGATACTATAAAATACATGAATGGAAGCAAGAATAAAAATAAAAACAGTAGAGCAGACAGTTTATTTAGTATAGCAGTTCTTTCTGATCGAGGGATTTGGAATAACAGCAAGGACCAATACAAATTCTTTCTGAGGTGTGTCAGAATATCAGCTGTTTTGCACGTACAAACTTTGATCATGAAAAATCTGACATAATAAAAGATAAGAAAGGTGGAGACAGATAACTTCAATGGAAATGCTAATTTAGTGGAGGTCTATCTACTGAAGGTGCTAAATGCTATTTTTTTCAAACTTAGATGGTGAAATATTTGTACATGAGAAGCAGGTGACTCACAGAAAGAGCCCATGACTCTCTGCTTGCTGCAGAACAGCTAACTTTTCAGCATTTCTTAACAGACATGACACAATTCTGCAAAAAACAAATTGAGTAAAAGGCGAACGTCAATCTAATTTCAAATGTTAACAACTGTGTGTATTTCTCGAGATTTCAGAGATAAAACAAAATACTAACTAATTTACTGTCGAGATTCAACTAACTGGAAAATGGAGAAAGCAGACGATCGAAGATTATCAAATATAACAGTGACAAAACTGTAAAGGAATGTCATTTAAGATAATAATAAAGAGACATGTAATGGGACTTACATCTGAATGGTGATCCAAAAAAATCTTAATGGTTGCATCCTGCTTCTGTTCAGCAGCGACATACAACAGTGTCCCATGATCCCTTTACATTCTTGTACAGTTTAAAGCATTTTTGTACTGTCCAAAGCATTTTTCATGGAGATAATCATGATATGTGATCATGCAGAAATTCTTTTGCCTTTTGAAAAAAATTGGTTGTAGTTGAAAATATATACATTCTAACTTTTTCAAGTAGTACTAAAACATGCTCTCATACAATGGTCAATCATAAAAGGTCGCTTAATAAATCATTTTAAATTCCACCAAACTTCTCGATGATTATCTCAGGGTGCTCAATATACTACAACTTGAAGGCATGCACCCAAATAGACGAACATGTTACAAAGAAGAATCTGTGGGATATAGTACTACACTGACACAGAGAAATTCATAGTTTTTTTCAGAAAACAATGAAGGATCAGAGTATTGCTGGGTTGGTACAGTATCCCAGTGTTAATGTATATACGGTGGAAGTTTAGGAATGAGTTCACTTCTTTAACAAAATAGGAAAAGTGTGGCCTATAGCATGAAGAATAAATGCAAGAAAGTAAACGGATGGGCAGGGAACCATTATTTAAATTTCCATGGTGAATTTCCCTACAAAAGTCTGCAGCAGGAACGCACATGATAGAACAAAAAAGCCATGTATATATATAAAATATACAGAACAGATATAAGAGGAAGTTGTCATCCATACATTGAACTTCGCAATATAAATCATGTCCAGTTCCCTAATAGGCCAAAAGATGTCACCGGATCACAAAGAACTTCTTGAGAGAACATACCATGCCCTCCAGCAGCAAATCCTTGCAAACTTAACTGCTCCAACATGAATAGGTGCATACCTTTGAGTAGTTACCTTCCTTCAAGATCAACGCTTTGAGCTCCATCGAATGCTTGTCTTGCCAACTGCTTCGAGTACTTACCTTCCTGCTAGTAAACAGATCAAGCCAAACAACCAATATGCTTCAGAGAGAAACATGTCCAAATGTGTTGCCACAGAGAAGAAGAAAACTGCATACAAAAACAATAACCAAAAGAAAATATAGCTTAAAGAGGAAGCACAAACCTTGATAGGCAAAACAGCAAACGATGAACAAGCGGCAGTTTAGAAGAGCAGGCAACAACATCACCTGTAAAAGTATTCAGAAACCAACAAGCCAGATCAAGCAAATAATTTGGTAGCAAGAGGATGCTCCATTTTTTATGTAGTATGTACGTAACCATGATTTACAGATACTGAAGCTAGACCATAAAGGCTACTTTCTTAATTTACACTTGCAGTATCACATACCAAAATGGATGCAGTTTTTACATGTAGTAATTAGACTGTTAAAAGGCAAATGTAAATCTATAGATGCTAGAACATATGAATGTTGTTTAACTTGTAGAATATTGATCCAAGAGCATACCATTGGCTCCACGCCTCTGCCTGCTCTCAAGTAAGGTTTCTGTTTCATTTTCCAAAGGGGTTTCAGTGTATAATCACTTTGAGTCATCGGTTAGAGAACAACATTCAAAGTTGTATGAATCTGCAGAAACATCCAGACAAGTGATTCAGCGAACTTCCACAAAATATTTGGAGCTAATTCAACATTGATCGGTCACTGGTCCAGTAAACAAATTATACTTTCTAGTTAAAATACATCATGTTTTTACTAATATGCAGAGCAGCTTTAGCACCCATTAATCACTGGCTCTGGAAAAGAAATTCTTGTTGCTATTTAAACTACTGATGGCAAAGGTATTTAAACTACTGATGACAATGGGATTGAAAACTGTACATCTAGTCATCTCTCACCATAGTGCGTCTTTTTTCCATTCAGTGAGAACTTGCAAATTCCTTCAAATCGCAACAACAGCTAGCACACAAGCAAGCTTCTAGCATCGCCTCCTGATGTTCTCTTCAGCTATTTCAGTTCTTCACTGTGAAGGAACAAAAATAATCAGGCGAGCATGTATAAAAAGAATAAGCAGATGGTGTATTGCATTTTGCAACCCACAGAAAAAAATCTAGATGTCCTTCCTTTATTAGCAAGCAACAACCATTACCTGGTGCATATATAAACAATCTACTGGATTTTATAATCCATAGATTAATTATCTGTGTAGTTAGTTGTCCTTTATTAGCAAGGAACAACTATTACTTGCTGCATATATTTCTCTCAAAGTACTAACCTGAGCAGGTACTGCAGTCTATTGGGAATTATCAAGAAGGTACAAAAACTGGGCACACTACAAACATGGATATCAACCAACGACATATGAGCACTCAATCAACCAGGAAGCAAACCACCAGGACAAGCATAAGTAAACAAGAACCCAATTTTTCCTAACGAGATCCGATGAAAAAACCCACAAACAGCACGACAGGTATAGCAGGCAAACACCAAAACATATAGACAACAAGCTGGCTGTACAAACGCCCGAATTCATGGACTATCTACCAAGAACTAACCAACCAGGCCAATTAGAGAAGATCTAACCTTGTTGGTTAACAACACGGATGTCGCACGAACCATCAGCCCGAGCAGCAAGCCGAAGGATGAACAACGTACTGGACGATCTTGCACCAGCAAGGGAAGGAGAAGTAAAAGAGGAAAACAGAACAACACGACGTAAGCTAAAGCAAAGTTGACAGGGCCATGCAAAAAGCAAAACGAGGGCGGCATCGAACCTCAACCGTAAGCAACAGCCGAAGGAACGAGAACCATGCCGAGGAGTCGGATCCGCCACTCCTCTCCGCCTTCCCCATTCGTCGGCCTCCGCGTATGGTCTAAATTAATAAATGAGCCAATTTGAGGAGTTGTTATCCTCTAAACAATACTCAGATAATTCTATTTGCTATGATGATAATTATGTACCTGTAGATTACTCGGCATACCAAATTTCTCCAATCGGGTACTTCTCTCCGCGACACATGAATATACGAGCAACTAATTTTCTTGGTCCTATTTATTTGTTCTCCTATCTGCAAATATCATGTTTAGGAAGTCCACATATTAGTAATTTCAAAGACGTACATTAGAGAAAATGCCCAGCTAACAATCCAATTAGATATACATGTGCATGTATGTCTATACACCTAGCAACCATAGCAAGCCATGAACAGCAAGTCGTAAAGGAATTGTAAGAAGAAGGAATCTAGGGGAAAACTCAGCCCCAAATCAGATTAGCCAATGAAGAAAACTGCCATTGTTTTGACCACGGAATTCGACCAGACAAGAGGAAAATCAACAGAGAACAAGACGTGGTCACCTATAGACTGTAGTCAAGCCGCCCTGGAAGGCGAGGTCGCTGGTGCAGGCCGACGCCGACGGAGACCCTCTCCCATTCGAAGACGCGTCTCCCTCTCTCTCCTGCAGATCGAATCAAGCGCCACCGCCTTCGCCGGGAAGCTCGCCTCCGCACCCGGGAGATGCGGGAGGGGGGTGGTGGAACAGACGAGGCTATGAAGCACCACCGCCTCCCCCTGCGACGTGTGCTGGAACCACCACTATGCCTCGAACTCGTCCTCAGGTCACCGCTGCACCGCGCGCGAATAAGAGGGCGAAGCTCCTAGCCGAGGACCCGGCCACCGCGCGCGAAGAAGAGGGGCGCAGCTGCTGCTCCCCTCATCCGGATCGAGGCCGCGCCCTCCCCTCCATGGCTGTCCTCCTCGGCTGCGGCCGTTTCTCCATCGTCGACCAGCAGAGACGGCGACTTCTGCCTCTCTGCACCGCCGCGCGCCCCGCCATGTCCTCCGCTCCTTGCCGCCGGCCACCAGCTCTCCGTCCGGCCCAAGCTCACAACCTCCGTTACTCCTCCACCACTAGTGCAGAACCGGGCAATAGCACCGGTTTGTAAGGCCCTTTAGTGCCGGTTACATAACCGGCACTAAAGTGTGGTCACTAAAGCCCCCCCCTTTAGTACCGGTTCAACACGAACCGGTGCTAAAGGGCAACCACGTGGCACGAGCCAGCTCCGTGGGCCGGGAGCCCTTTAGTACCGGTTGGTAACACCAACCGGTACTAAATGTTTTTGTTTTATTTTTTATTTTTCAATTAAATTTGTGTTATCAATTTAATTTAGGATTGTTTTACGTTATAATGAGTTGTAGTCGTCATCATCATCATCATCATCATCGCATATTAATAAATAAATAAACTCTAGCTAGCTAAAAATCATCGTAGTCGTCTAATTATATATACCACACTACTTAATCATCATAGTCATTACCGCTAGCTATCTAATCATCACCAACACTGGCTAGCTTAAAGATGAAACATTCAATTTGTAACAGAAGCAAAGATATCATCGAGTTCAACATAATCATCACCAACATCGAAGTTCAGGACACAGACATGAGACAAGTACTAATTAATTAATTAAGAGCATGAACTAGTAACTAGCTACTCCTGCTGCTCCCTCTCAGGTAGAATAGCATAGAACATGTATAGCTCTCCTGATTCATCATACTGGAGCATGCAGATGAATCTGTCTCCTAATCTTGGGTTGCGCTTCTCCTTGCTGCCTCCTAGTACTTCTCTGCGATCGTTAACAATTTTGCTCCAATCTTTCACTATCAAGCATTCTTCGCTTTCAGAAATCCTGAATGCACTCATATGCAATGTAGGAAATCTTGGCCGTAAGCTAACTATTGACATGTGACCTTTAGTCTCGATCCACTGAGGCACAACTGTCATCGGAAGTCCCTGTTGAAGAATATCGTATAGTAATTAATATACTAAGCAATGAAAGTTTAGCTTCAAAAATAATGTATGCAAAAGATGCACTAATTAAGGACAAATAGTTAAAATCTTACCATCTTTCGATTATAGATGTGACCGTAGATCAATACGATCACCATTGGTCGCACGTTTTGAGTACTAACATTTCTAAGTTCAGGAAAAAAATTGTCTTGACGTTATTAAGATCCTCAAGCCATGAGACATAATGACTTATCTCCTCGCAGTTTAGTTGAGCCCCGGGGCAGTAGTAGGTCCTGTCTACCAAGCGCCGGACATGTTTGCTTGAACCGAAATAAGCTGACAATACAAATTAGTTGTCAACTATTTTTGAATAAACTGTATCAAAGACATAAACATATGCATGAATGGTTGAGAAAAACTCACATAATGGTAGAACTGGAGGCGTTTGCACATCGACCCAGATGTCTATATTACCTTCAATATCATCTTCCGGACGAATATCAAAGGTGATAACCATATCAGGCTCAAATGCATAAGCCTTGCATAGTGCTTGCCAAGTTTTGCATTCAAAATGGGTGTATGTGTCTCCATTATATAATTTGACGTTGAAAGTATACCCATGCTCCGTCTTCAAGTAAACTCTCTTTACCTCCATATCATCTATAGCACTAAAACCTATCTTATCCAAGACAAAAATTCTTGCATGGCAGGGGATGCGCTAGTAGAATAGTGAAAA